>NC_054379.1:136027416-136244916 GCF_017654675.1 Xenopus laevis
GACCACAAACATTATATTACTAGTTTACATAAAATTGCACCACCATGCTTGCCTTCTCTTTTGTTGATCCATGCCTTGTTCTATCATAAGAAAACCTCTTCCTGTAGGTCACTCAAGTTCTCTTTGTTCTCTCTCTTTCTGTCTCTTTCATTCTTTCAAGCCCTCTCAATTTTCTAATCTTCTGTTCAGTTTTTTCCCCTTTTACCATCTGTTTCTCTTTTCTATTATATTTGCTTATACAGGTATGGGACCTGTTATCCACAATGCTTGGGACCTGGAGTTTTCCAGATCTTTCCATACCTTATGTCTACTAGAAAATCTTTAAACATAAATAAATCCAATAGGCTGGTTTTGCAATAAGGATTAATTATTTCTTAGTTTGGATGAAGTACAAGCTACTGTTTTATTATTACAGAGAAAAAGGAAATCATTTTTAAAAATTTGAATTATTTGGATAAAATGCAGTGTATGGGAGACGGCCTTCCCATAATTCGGAACCTTCTGGATAATGGGTTTTCAGATAACGGATCCCATACATGTACTCTATTTTTTTTCTGCTTTCTGTATCCTTCCTCCTTTTTATAACCTCTCTTTTTAACCCTTTATTATAATATTTTAATGGTCCCTTAAATTTCCCAGATTTTTTAATGCTCTCGTCATGTAATTTATTTCCCATCCCACATCCATGTTGCGTTATCTACCTTTTTTCTGTGTTCCTTCTTTTTCATATGTTCTCTATTTCTCTAAGGCTGTCACACGGGCCTCATACAGTGATTTTTGGTGCTGAAAAGCATGAGTTTGCAATTTGGTGTGAAAATCCTAATGTAATGTACAAAAAAAGAGCAAGCTTCCAAGAAGTGTCAATAATGTGCATGTGAAAAGTGTGGTAAGCATATCCTCTGTATAGAAAAGAGTAATATATGTATCTTCTGGGGTGTAACAGTGCTCCCCATAATGCTGATCAATAATACTACTGCAAACTTTCACCGCAGATGGAAAATGCTCCCAGTTACTTGTATCTATATTGTATCTGTTGCAAAATCAGTCAAATCCTATAAATGCTCAGGCTTATCAAGTTCTCTGGACTTTAAGGGCAGAAACACATGTTCAGATTCGGGGAGATTAGTCGCCTCTTCTTTGGGTGACTAATCTCCCCAAACTACCTCCCCTGGCACTCGGATCGCTTAGTTTTTTGAAGTCGCCCAAAGTTGCCTCATGAGGAAGCTTCAGGTGACTTCAGAAAACGAGTGTCATCCCGCCGATGATTTACATTCTAGTCGACGGGAAAGCAGTTTGGGGAGATTTGTTGCCGGGCTACTAATCTCCACGAATCTGAGCGTGTGTCTCTGCCCTTACAATTGTGGTCCTTATGAAAACTACTCTGCACAACCCCACATTGCTTGGCCAGTGTTGTGATTGATGGTGCTCCTCTCTGGTTAGAGTTTATGTGGCCTCTAAAGCACAATTTTTAGGAGCATAGGGTACTTAAAAGCAAATGCTAGCAGATCACCTAGGAATCCATGCAATATACCAACTGCTCATTAATTATGAGGCGTTTCTAAGTCAAAATAAAAAAAATAATATAAAAAAAACGGATTCTGACCTAAAATAACAAATATATTTAATATATTTAATATTTAAGCTCGGGTATAAGAAAATTGTGATGTTAGTACGAATGCCTTTTAAACTGAAGCATATAATTTAGGGGGTTATTTATCAAAGTCCGAATTCATATCAATGTTTTCTGCTACAAACTCCGATCAAATCTGCTCGGGGTTTTTACACTTATTTATTTATTTTTCCCAAAAATGTGCTTTGCGTAAAAATCCGATTTTCACGTTTTTTTTTTTAAATTTTAAATTCACGAATTTCAAAATTTTTTCGGAATTTTCACCTGAAAACTCCCGAAAACTTCTGGGGGGATTGCACAAAAACCCGGCGCAGATCAAAAAATCATTGGGACTTCTCCCATTGACTTATATGCAACCTTGACAGGTATGAGATGCCGGATTTTCGGATTTGGACTTTTCCCTCCTCAGGGTTTAATTAATGCCGAAAAATTTGATTTTTTTTTTTTTAAAAGTCAGATTTTATATATAAAAAAATCACGATTTTTTTTGTGATTTTTGCATTCGGAGTTTAGTAAATAACCCCCTTGCTGTTCATTGTTGTTTTTCAGGATTCATATATCGAAGTTCCTATTAAAAATAATAGTGAAGAACACAAGTATTTGTATGTCTAAAATAAACTCCCTAATCTCTTGCGGAAGACAAATTTCTGCACACCTTGTGCGGAGTAGTAAGCATAATATATATGAGGTCAGTTTCTAGGTGATATTTGTATAAAAAGGCTGGTTACTGTTTTTCCTGTTTAAGGTTTGATGCTTTAAATAGTGTAGCGAAAACAAGGAATTATTTAGTAGTACAGTTCCTTGTTATTTATAGATACCCATTTATTTACTTATCGCCAACGCCTTTTCACAGCAGAGATGGTTCAAAATTCACATGAATGCCTTCCCCGGTGAGACTTACAATCTAATTTCTCTATTATGTAACACACAAGCAACTTGGGTCAATATTATCAGGTGCCAGTTAGCTAATAAAAATAACAGACTGGGGCAATCTTTTTGTCTGAGCTTGTGATTTTGCCACAGGCTGAATGGATATTTCATGAGCGAATCCAGAGGGAACTATTTCCTCATCACACTGAAAACCAGCCGAATGACAGCAATCCTATAGAATAGATGGTGACTGTGTACCATGTTTGGGTGTGGCACACTTTACTCCTTATGGGACAATCCATGGTGATTTGTTGGCTATTATTTGCAGCTCAGCGTGCAGGTGAAGAAATACTCCGAATGTACCATCGTTCATCTGGATTGGCTAGTGCACTTGCAAGTCAGGTAGCAAAATCAAAGCAACTTCATTTCATTTCACTTTATTATTTTTTTTTCATAGTCTTTTTAATTATTTGTGTTTTTCTTCTGAGTCTTTCCAGCTTTTTCCATATGCTCTTTAAGGCTACAAATGTATTGTTTTATTGCTACTTTTTATTTCTCATCTTTTAATTCAGGTCCTCTCCTATTCATATTCCAGTCTCTTATTCAACACAACACATGGTTGATAAGGTAATTTGCACCCTAGCAACCAGATTGTTTAAATTGCAAACTGGAGAGCTGAATAAAAAGCTAAATAATTATAAACTGAAAACCAATTGCAAGTCACTCTCTACATCATACTAAAAGTTAACTCAAAGGTGAACCACCCTTTTAACAAGCCACACAAAACACGTAACTTTATTCTAAATTTCTCACTGGTCAGTATAAATTGTACCTTTAAACCATTAAACACAACGATTTTGACTATTATGCCACCCTAGGCCATTTTCTTGTCATTCCTGTCCCCCTCTGCCAAGCAAGTGTTAGGGATGCACAGAATCCAGTATTTGGTTGTGGATTCAGCCAGGACCTGGTCTTTTTCAGCAGGCTTCGGATTTCATCAGTATTCTGGTGCCGGACAAACTGAATCCTAATTTTCAGATGTAAATTAGGGGCAGGAAGGGAAATGACATGATTTTTCGTCACAAAAAAGTAAAGTAAAAAAAATGTTTTCCACTTTTTCAAGACATTCCAGTCTTTTATTCAAATAAAACATGGTTGCTAGGGTAATTTGGACCCTAACAACTAGATGGCTGACATTGCAAACCAGAGAGTTGCTGAATAAAAAGTAATAACTCAAAAACCGCAAATAAAAACCAATTGCAAATTGTCTCAGAATATCACTGTCTACATCATACTTAAAATTTATTTAAAGGTGAACGACCCCTGTAAGCAAAGTATAGGTATGTCATGCCCATAAACTGACAGATGAAAAGCTTTGTGAATCCAAGCATTGTGTCCGCAGAGTAAGAGTTGTTCCAGGAAGTTTATCTATCAGAGCAACCCTTTCCCAGCCATGCGAATATTAATTAATTCCATGCTGAATAAACAGTATCATATTGTTTGACTGGAGAGTTAACACATTTGAGGTGTAACCCTTAAGTTCTTTTTCCCATGGCATATACATCTGGTTAGTATTTTAAACCTCTTTATTTTACAAATAATTAAATTAACAAAGGAAAAAAAGTTTTTGGGAACATCAGGACAAAATTTTGATGTAAAATCTGGGAAAACATTGCTAAAAATCAGGGATATGGCCCATTGAAATGCATTATAAATTGGTGGGACCAGAAATAAAAAACACAGTGGTTTATTAAATCCCATGTTTCAGTTCCGTACATCCTTACTCTGTCTTCCCTCTGAAAATGAGTGAGAGGCCTGGCTCTGCAGTCATAGTATCTCTTTTGGTTTGCTTGGTACCTTTGTAAATGAGAGTAGACTTTCTGTGTTAAAACCAAAAGTTCCACGGGATGCCTATTCTCATTTACAAAGGTACCAAGCAAACCAAAAGAGATACTATGACTGCAGGGCCATTCCTCTCACTCCTTTTCAGAGGGGAGACAGAGTAAGTATGGAAACAACACAGGGCTGGCAGCCAGCAAAATGTAAGAAATGAACCCAGGTCTTATGACATACAGTAGTAACACCTCAAGGAAAACGCTACTGGAGAAATAGAAGACACCTCAGGCCAGACAAAATACCTGTTTTGCTAGATACTGCTCCAGGGATATATGGAAACATTGAGACCAATGACACAAAGGGAGATCAGGTCCAACAAGCTGCAACATGTTCACAGCAAGAACCAACAGAGGATCATTTTGAACCCAGTACAGAAGATTCTGCTGAGCCCCATCATATGACAGTCACAAAAAGTGGTCGGATAGTAAGGGCACCCAGCCGCTATAAAGACTTTGTTTAAGACTAATGTTTGCAATTATTCTATTGTTCTACTTCTCTTTTAAATAAGGGAGATGCCGTGTATTTGTCTGTGATTTTACCACTGGAGTAATATAGAGGGTGCTGTGCTGCACCTGCAGCAGTTTATCTCCAGTGCCTTTTCTGCTAGGTCTCCCCTCTCATTCTCTCTCTTGCACTGCATGGTTGCACCCCGATGTTTGGTGTGTTGTTACCCTGTATATGTTCCTTGCTGAATAAACATGCAGAGAGTTGCTGTTCATGCACCACCTGTTTATGGAGCCTTAAGCTGGCCATAGATGCAAATATCCGATCGTACGAATCATCGTACGATCGGACTTTCCCATCTCCCGACCCGCCACTAACCATTCAGATCAAAGTCTTACCAGTCAGATTAGTTAAAGAACAGATCAGCAATGTTCTGCCCCTGACAGCAATCGTACGATATCTATGTCCAACCAAAGCTAGTGACAGTCTCCCAATGAAAATCGTACGATCGGCAATACACGCAGAGATATTATCGGCAGCCGACAGAAATTTTCTAACCTGTCCGATCGACCAAACGACCGATGTCGGGACTCTCCACACACGGTTCGAAAATCGTACGAATCCACGATTCGTACGATCAGATCTTTGCGTCTATGGCCAGCTTAAGTGTCACATACAGAGCACTAAAAGGCCACACAGTGAACACAACAAATTCAGACTTGGCCTTGGGGCACCCCTGGACCTGCAAATGCAGGAGGAGAGCAACAGAATCTCTCTACTTTCTCAGTTTGGCCTTTGGCCAAATCACACAGACAATATACTGTATACTCTTCCTGCCTGTCTTTTTTCAAATGTTATCAAGATATATTAGGGGTAATCACTTTGTTTGAAAAGCAGTTAACGCCTACAGCTAAAACTGGCAGGGACTTTTATGATTTGATATTTTTACAGAATTTATTTTGGCCTGAACTGCATTCAAATTGTGTGAAAGTGAGTCTTCTTAACCATTTTCAGTGGTCTGGGGCATATTCATAGTCATTGATCAGTTGGGTAGTGAAAAATATTTTGGGCTTACCTTTAAGGGGTGCAACTGCAGTTGAGACATGGAATCTGATTGACCTGATAGTCACAAATATTATTAATCACCTAATGAAAATGAAATAGCAGTATAAAGGTGCCACTAGGTACACTGTAATATATAATCAATACATTTACTGTAGCAACTGTATGAGGTGAAGGAAGGAACCCAAAGGAGAAGAAATCACTAGAAGGGTTAGCCCCCATTCCCCCAGTAATTATAATCACTTTCCTTAAAGGAGAAGGAAAGGCTAAAATCAAGTAAGCTTTATCAGAAAGGTCTATATAAATACACAAACCCTCAACGTAGTGCTGCTCTGAGCCCTCTGTCAAAAGAAACACCACATTTCTTTCCTTCTATTGTGTACATATAGGCTTCTGTATCAGACTTCCTGTTTTCAGCATGAACCTCCAGGGCTGAGGCTTGAGCATGCTCAGTTTGCTTCTCTCCCTGCTGTAATCTGAGCCCAGAGCTATGTGAGCAGTGATGTCACACCAAGCTAATATGGCAGCTGTTATCCTAAACAAACAGAGTGAGAGCTTCTAGAGCTGTTTATTCGGTATGGTAAAGCATTCTGCAGAATACATATAGTCTTATAGGTTGCACTATTGTGGCTAATCTAGTGGCGATCAACTCCTTCATTAGCTTTCCTTAGCTTTCCTTTTCCTTTAAGCCCTGACTGGTGCTCCTCTCTGCTGAAAAATGCAACAGACTGGGCTACTATTCTGTGCCACACCATAATCTTCCTGCCTGTCCTAGGGATCCCTTGCAACTGGTCTGGGCTGAACATATGTACAGTATGATACAACAGGAACTTAAATGGGAAAAACCAGGACTGTAGTAAAGATCCTAGTGTCAGGAAAGGTGGCAGCACGGCACTCTAACTTCAGGTGATTAACTCTTTTCATATTAAATATGACAAGATTTGGCAAAACAAAATTTTTAATTAACAGATATTGCTTAGCCCAGGGAGAATGTTCTGGAGAATGGTATTATTAGTAATACTAAGCCTTGCTTTATGAAGGACAGGTCTTGTTTGACAGATTTAATTCTCTCATTGGAGGTGTCCCACACCTTATAGATATAAAATATTGATTTTGATGAACATCCATCTACTTTTGAAGTTACTATAATACTGTGTATATTACCCGATCATCAAGTCAAGCCATTGTTCTGGAGCAGGGTGCCTTCCCGAACTATGCTGATGGACAGCTAGGCAATGTGAATTGAAGCTTCAAAAGCTACCAGACATGCCCTGCCTCTTACTTGAATAGTACTTATCATAATTGTCAGCCAATAGGCAGTGGCGTAACTATAGAAGAAGGAGACCCCCGTGGTTGTTGGGGGACCCAGGGGATAGGGGGGGCCCAGGGCCCACCCGGCTGACACCAGGGCCCTGCCGCCCCCCCAGTTGCAAGGCCTCCCCTGCTGCCTGGGCCCAGGGTCGGACTGCAGGGGGGTCAGGGCCAACCAGGGCTGACAAATCAGGGCCCCGCCATGGCCGCCCCCCAGTAGCAGGGCCCCTGCTGCTCCCCCCCCCTTGTGGCAAGGCCCCCTGCTAGCGATGCCCTAGTCTCCGGGAGGTCAGGAGCGCCAGCTATGTCTGGAAGATCTGGGCCCAGGGTCGGACGCAAGGACTGCGTGGGTAAGGGCCAACCAGATCTGACAAATCAGGGCCCCGCCATGGCCGCCCCCCCCAGTAGCAGCGCCTGCACTGCCACCCCCCTCCCAGGGCCCCCTGCTGCCAGCAATGTCTAACGATGCTGTCTGGGTCGGTGGGGCCCATCGGGTTTTTTCTCTGTGTCCCGCCGGCCCAGTCCGCTGCTGGGGGGGCCCAATCCACTTCCTTTATAGTTACTTTAAAGGAGTGGTTCACCTTCAAGTTAAGTTTTTGTGTGTTATAGAATTATAAGTAATAAACCAACAAGTATGTTATAGAATTATAAGTAATAAACCAACAATTAGAGCAAACAAGTTGCTATAACAATTCTAAATCCGCAAGTTAGCCAAAACTATTCAAACTGTTACCAGTAAACCAGTTCAGATAACGATTGTTACACTCATCATCATCATCATTTATTTATATAGCGCTGTCAAGATACGCAGTGCTTTACTGCAGTTATAGCAAACAGGGAATAAATGGTGGATAACAGACAAGGATTACAGAGTACAATAGGGTTTACAAACTAAAAGGTTAGGGTACAATTGAGACATTAGGATTATATAAACACTTTGTCATTTTTGATACAGCAATGATTAATTAAGGTACATCGAATAGGCCTCTTTAAACAGATGGGTCTTTAAGGAGCGCTTGAAAGTTTGGAAGGAAGGAGAAAGTCTGACAGCTTGTGGCAGAGAGTTCCAGAGAAAAGCAGAAGCCCGAGAGAAGTCTTGTAGACGAGAATGGGCAGAAGTGACCAGAGGAGAAGTGAGGCGAAGATCAGAAGCAGAGCGTAGGTTTCGTGAAGGAGTGTATTTGGAGATTAGAGATGAAATATAGGGAGGGGTTTCATTATTAAGGGCCTTGAATGTGAGTGTAAGTAATTTGAATTTGATTCTAGAAGAGATTGGGAGCCAGTGAAGGGACATACATATGGGAGCAGCTGATGTTGAGCGGCGAGCTAGATGAATGAGTCTAGCGGCCGCGTTTAGAACAGATTGGAGTTGTGAAAGGTGACTTGTTGGAATACCTGTGAGGAGTAAGTTGCAGTAATCAAGGCGGGAGATGATGAGAGACTGAATCAGTGTTTTAGTTGATTCTGAACTGAGATATGGTCGTATTCGAGCAATGTTGCGCAGCTGAATACGGCAAGATTTTGCAAGTGTTTGAATGTGTGGTGAAAAAGACAGATGAGAGTCTAAGATGACTCCTAGGCAGCGTGCCTGTGTGGTAGAATGAAAGGTGGTGTTGTTTACGGTGAGTGATATCTGAGGGACAGGTGGAAGATCTTGGAGGAAATATGATGAGTTCTGTTTTAGAAAGGTTCAGTTTCAGGTGGCGCTGTGACATCCAGGAGGAGACAGCAGAGAGACAGTCTGTGACTTGGGAAAGGACAGAATTAGAAAGATCAGGAGTAGACAAGTAGAGTTGGGTGTCATCAGCATAAAGGTGATACTGAAGTCCAAATGACTGAATGAGTTTTCCTAGTGAAGTTGTATAGAGCGAGAACAGCAGGGGACCAAGAACAGAGCCTTGAGCAACTCCAACAGAGAGTGGGAAAGTAGTAGAAGTAGAGTTAGAGAAGGAAACTTTAAAGGAACGGTCAGACAGATAAGATGTAAACCATGAAAGAGCAGTGTCCCGAATGCCAGCTGAGTGTAGAATGTCAAGGAGGAGTGTGTGGTAGCTAAAACTTAACTTAGACTGTAGCTAAAACTTAACCTTTAATTACTGTTGCATTAAAGAATTATAAGCAACTTTACAACTGGTCTTGCTTTTGCTTTTTTATAGTTTTTAAATTAATTTACCTTCTTCTCCTGACTCTTTCCACTTTCTAATGGGGAGGGTCACTGACCCCATCTAAAAAAATGCTCTGTGAGGAATTCAAATTTATTGCTACTTTAAATTACTTGTCTTTCTATTCACTCCCTCTCCTATTCATATTCCAATCTCTCATTCAAATCAGTGCATGGTTGCTAGGGTAATTTGGACCCTAGCAACCAGATTGCTGAAATGGTAAAATGGAAAACTGCTGAAAAAAACAAAATAACTCAAAAACCACAAATAGCGAAAAATTAAAACTAATTGCAAGTTATCTCAGAATATAACTCTCTACATCATATTAAATATTATCTCAAAGGTGAACCACCCCTTTAACTACAGAAAATTTGTGATAAGCAGAAGCACTGAACACGATATTTGCAATATTACATTTGCAAAAATAAGAAATTTCTTGAATGAATAAATGAATGAATGATTTTGCTTAAGTTGAACACCCCCCTTAACTTGCAAACAAAATGAAAGGGGTGGTTCACCTTAAAATTAACTTTCAGCATGACGTAGAGGTTGATATTTGCAATTGGTCTTCACTTCTTATTTTTTTGTTCAGCAGCTCTCTAGTTTAGAATTTCAGGGGGAAATCCAGGGTTGGACTGTGCCAACGAGATACCAGGAAAAAACCCTGTGGGCCCGGCCCTGTTGCCTGAGCAAAGCCTTTCCGCTGCTTCAGACCTATCTCCCTACCTGGTCCCTGGCATGGCTGCAAGAGGAAGAAGTTACATGCAGGGAGCCTGCGGCTGCAGCCCCCAATCTAATGCCTTAGAAACCAGTTTGTTAAAACAAACAAAACAAAATTGAACACCATAAATGTGCATGGATTACATTTGTATCTCATTTCGACACCCAATTACTGTAACTCTGTACTGAAGGAGTGCAATTTTAAGCACAGAACTGCCCAATTTCTTAATACTTTATAACACCTACAACACTTTTTTTTAATGAACATGATGTAATCTTGGCACAGCCAACACCAAGGGACAGATGACATGTACTAATGGGCAAATTTTCACCAAAGTTATCTTCGCACCCATCGCCAGGCGCAAATGTGCTACGAATATGCAAATTCACTAAAATGCGAACGCTAGCAACTTTTCGCTAGCATTACATCAGCTGTGTGAGCATTACATAGCGAAGATGCACTAGCATTTATTTGTGCCTAGTGAAACTTCGCTAGTGAACTTGCGCTCAGGTCAATTTGCATGGGGCGGGAAATTTAAAGTTGTATGGACATCTTTATTATAAATGTTGCTGCAAATGGTTTAAGTTACCTGTTTATATTACACATGCCCAGGGAACCGTAAAGGGATCCTGTCATCGGAAAACATGTTTTTTTCCAAAACGCATCAGTTAATAGTGCTACTCCAGCAGAATTCTGTACTGAAATCCATTTCTCAAAAGAGCAAACAGATTTTTTTATATTCAATTTTGAAATCTGACATGGGGCTAGACAATTTGTTAATTTCCCAGCTGCCCCTGGTCATGTGACTTGTGCCTGCACTTTAGGAGAGAAATGCTTTCTGGGAGGCTGCTGTTTTTCCTTCTCAATGTAACTGAATGTGTCTCAGTGGGACATGGGTTTTTACTATTGAGTGTTGTTCTTAGATCTACCAGGCAGCTGTTATATTGTGTTAAGGAGCTGCTATCTGGTTACCTTCCCATTGTTTGGCTGCTGGGGAGGGGGAGGGAGGGGGGTGATATCAATCCAACTTGCAGTACAGCAGTAAAGAGTGATTGAAGTTTATCAGAGCACAAGTCACATGACTTGGGGCAGCTGGGAAATTGACAATATGTCTAGCCCCATGTCAGAATTCAAAATTGAATATAAAGAAATCTGTTTGCTTTTGAGAAATGGATTTCAGTGCAAAATTCTGCTGGAGCAGCACTATTAACTGATTCATTTTAAAAAAAAAAATTCCCATGACAGTATCCCTTTAATAAAGGCAAGAGAGTTAATAAAATGCCCTACATATCAGCCCTCTGTAAAATTAGGGTTTCATAAAATGTGTGGAGAAAACCGCTTACCCAAAAAGTAAGTTAGGACTTTTGCAGCCAATCCCGCTTAAAAAAAGGAAGCACACAGAATATGATGTAAATGACAGAAGATTGAGGAAGATCTAGCTACTTTATAGCACTTTGTCTGGTCTGACGTGGTGAAAGGTAACTCTGGCGAAAGAGGTAACGTTCAGTAAAATCCGCATTTTAGTGAATTCGCGGAGTAATTGTTCGTTCGCCAGAGTGAAAAGTCACCCGGCGATAGAATGCGAATGTAACGCTCAGTATCCCACAACTCAGAGTAAACCCCAATGTCCCAGCTCGGCTCACGCTTCGGCCTATAACCGCCGCCTTTCACGTCGGGTGGAGCCCTCCGCTACTCGGATGCCGCCAGGACTTAATAGTGAGGAGACTGAGGGAAGAACTCTGGGCGAGCAAGGGAACTAAACGTAAAGGTTATCAAAGTCCAGGAACGGGCCGAGTCGAAACCAATCGGGAATGCAGTACAAAATCGGTAAGCAAAAGAGTAATCGAGGTCACAAGCCAGGTTAGCAACTAACAGGGTCGAAGTACAGAACGGAATCCAAAGAGTAGTCAGGAACAAGCCAAAGGGTCAGGGCAGGCGGAAGTCAAACAGGAATCAGGAATAGCCAAAGGTCACAACAGGAATCACAGAAATAATCGCACCCAGTATACAGAACCTACGTTGGGCAAGGCACAAAAGGACTGCTGGCCATTTAAAGATTTGAATTTGGCGCCATTGGATGCTGGCGAATCAGTGCCAGCGCCTGCGCAATCGTGCCAGCGTGACTATCCCTTTAATTCCGGCGCCTGAGGCCTAGCCGCATCGGCGGCGGGGAAGTGAGACGGGCGTCCCCGTCGAGGGGGCGGCAGGCGTCCCTGCCGTCCCCTAGGTAAGTATCTTTACCCCTCCAGAGGGGGCCACTGGACCCTTAGGTTTGTTGGGAAATTTAGAATGAAACTGTCTCACCAACCTATCCGCCTTAACATCAGAGGCGAAAACCCAGGATCTCTCCTCAGGACCATAACCCTTCCAATGAACCAGATATTGGAGTTTACCCCTAGAGATACGAGAGTCAATCAACCTGTGAACCAAGAATTCAGATTGACCCTCAACAGAAATAGGAGGAGGAGGAGAATTCTGACGTACCACTCTAGCAGGTCTCAACAGAGATACATGGAAAGAATTAAAAATCTTGAGTTCGGGAGGAAGATTTAACCTGAAAGTACATGGGTTGATAACACCAGATATAGAAAAAGGACCAATAAATTTGGGACCCAGTTTGGCTGAAGGGATTTTCAGAGAAATGTTTTTGGAGGACAGCCAAACCTTGTCACCAACCTGATACACAGGAGAATCTCTCCGATGTTTGTCTGAAGCCTTCTTCTGAGCAGCTACTGCAGAAGATAAGGACTTCTGAACCTCCTGCCAAGTCTTAGAAAAATCTTCCACAAAGGAATTAAGAGCAGGAAGATCACATGAACCTGAGAATGAAAAAACTCTGGGATGAAGACCAAACACAGTGAAAAAAGGGGATTTTCCAGTGGAGGAATGAATGGCATTGTTATAGGCAAATTCAGCCCACGGAAGAAAATTAACCCAAAGTGCCTGATTGCAGGAGACATAACATCTAAGATATTGTTCCAGAGTCTGATTTGTCCTCTCAGTCTGACCATTGGTCTGGGGATGATATGCAGAAGAGAAAGACAAATCAGTACCCATTAATAAACAAAATGCCCGCCAGAATTTGGACACAAATTGAACCCCCCTATCAGACACAATATTGAGAGGAGCCCCGTGAAACTTAAATATATGGACAATGAAAAGTTCAGCTAGAGTCTTGGCAGAGGGAAGGGTAGAAAGAGGAATAAAATGAGACATTTTACTAAAACGGTCCACCACTACCCAGATAACAGTATGCCCATTCGATGGAGGTAATTCTACAATGAAATCCATGGATATATGAGTCCAAGGTCTCTCAGGAATAGGAAGTGACTGCAGCAACCCTTGAGGTAAAGATCCAGATGGCTTAGATCGTTGGCAGACTGGGCATGACTCAATATATTTGGCAACGTCTTGTCTTAAAGTCGGCCACCAGAGAGTACGAGACAACAAATCGCAAGTCTTCGCACAACCCGGATGACCAGCCACTTTCGAATCATGAGTCTCGTGAAAGACTGCTTCACGTAAATTACTAGGAACAAATAACTTGCCCACTGGAATATCAGGAGGGGAATCTACCTGGGCATTCGACAAGGAGGTAGAGAGATCCGGACTCAAGGCTGCCACAATCACCTCCTTAGGAACAATAGGGACAGGTTCCAAATCCTCCCTAGGCTTGGAGACAAAGCTTCTAGAAAGGGCATCTGCTTTCAGATTCCTTTCAGCAGGCCTGTAGGTGATGAGAAAATTAAAACGTGAGAAAAACAATGACCACCTGGCTTGACGAGGATTTAACCGTTTAGCAGATTCTATGTACAACAGATTTTTATGATCTGTGAACACAGAAACCGTATGCTTGGCACCCTCAAGGAGATGTCTCCATTCCTCAAATGTTAATTTAATGGCCAATAATTCCCTATTGCCAATATCGTAGTTGACCTCAGCAGAGGAAAATTTTTTTGAGAAAAAGGCACATGGGTGAATTTTACCGGAGACAGGATGTCGTTGAGATAATACTGCTCCGGCACCAATCTCAGAGGCATCAACCTCAACAATAAAAGGCAAAGACGAGTCTGGATGCCGGAGAACTGGAGCAGAAATGAAGGCCTCTTTTAAGAGACCAAAGGCCTCAACAGCCTCAGCAGACCAAATACTAGGGTCAACCCCTTTCTTAGTTAAGGCAGTAATTGGGGCCACCAATTTGGAAAAATTCAGAATGAATTGCCTATAATAATTAGCGAACCCTAGAAATCTCTGGATCGCTTTCAAAGAAAGAAAGAGGTTGTGCCCACTGCTGAATTGCTTGGACTTTAGTGGGCTCCATCTCAAGACCAGTTTGGGAAATAATATATTCAAGGAAAGGTACAGCAGAGACTTCGAAAAGACATTTCTCAAGCTTAGCATACAAATGATTCTGCCTTAACCTGGATAGAACCTCCCGAACATGGGCACGATGGGAAAACAAATTCGAAGAAAAAATTAGAATGTCGTCTAAATACACAACGACAAACCGACCCAAAAGGTCAAGGAAGATATCGTTAACCGGTTCTTGAAAAACAGCGGGAGCATTACACAGACCAAATGGCATTACCAAGTATTCATAATGCCCATCTCGGGTATTAAAAGCGGTCTTCCACTCGTCCCCCTCCCTTATCCTGATTAGATTATAGGCACCCCTTAGATCCAATTTGGAAAAAATAACAGCCCCCTTCACTCTATCAAAGAGTTCAGAGATTAAAGGGAGAGGGTAACGATTCTTGACCGTGATCTTATTTAACCCTCTATAATCGATACAGGGTCTAAGAGTCCCATCCTTCTTCTTGACAAAAAAAAACCCAGCCCCCGCAGGGGAAGAAGAAGGTCTAATGAACCCCCGCTCCAAATTCTCTTTAATATATTCTTCCATGGCTAAAGACTCAGGGAGAGAAAGAGGATATGTCCTACCCTTGGGAGGAGAAGACCCAGACAATAATTCAATGGCACAGTCATAGGGTCTATGGGGGGGTAAGGATTCAGCTGCTTTTTTACAGAAAACATCGGAAAAAGCGGCATAACAAGGAGGAAGACTCTTTAAAGAAGTAGCGGCCAGGGTCTGGACAGACTTAACACAAGAATACATACATGCAGGACTCCATTTCAAAATTTTACCAGAGGGCCAATCAACCTGGGGATTATGACCTTGTAACCAGGGAAGGCCTAAAATGACTGGAGTCTGTGGGCACTCAGTAATGAAAAATGAAAGGGATTCAAAATGATCGGAAATGGACATATGAATAACCTTAGATCGGGTAGATACTAGTCCGGAACCCAAAGATCTACCATCAATGGCGGATAATCTGAAAGATGGAACCTGTGGTTCCCAGGGAATACCATGTCTTTGAATAAACCCAAAATCCAAAAAATTACCCGCTGCCCCAGAATCCAAAAAAGCAGAGCTCTGCACACAACCACTGTCCCAACTCAAAAGAACCGGAATTAAAATTTGAGAAGATTGGGGAGTAGAAACGACATCACCCAAGCAAGACTCCCCAGTATCCCACAACCCAGAGTAAACCCCAATGTCCCGGGCTCGGCTCACGCTTCGGCCTATAACCGCCGCCTTTCACGTCGGGTGGAGCCCTCCGCTACTCGGATGCCGCCAGGACTTAATAGTGAGGAGACTGAGGGAAGAACTCTGGGCGAGCAAGGGAACTAAACCTAAAGGTTATCAAAGTCCAGGAACGGGCCAAGTCGAAACCAATCGGGAATGCAGTACAAAATCGGTAAGCAAAAGAGTAATCGATGTCACAAGCCAGGTCAGCAACTAACAGGGTCGAAGTACAGAACGGAATCCAAAGAGTAGTCAGGAACAAGCCAAAGGGTCAGGGCAGGCGGAAGTCAAACAGGAATCAGGAATAGCCAAAGGTCACAACAGGAATCACAGAAATAATCGCACCCAGGAACAGTATACAGAACCTACGTTGGGCAAGGCACAAAAGGACTGCTGGCCATTTAAAGATTTGAATTTGGCGCCATTGGATGCTGGCAATCAGCGCCAGCGCAATGGCGCCAGCGTGACTATCCCTTTAATTCCGGCGCATGCGCGCCGCGCGCTCCATAGGAGCCGGCGCCTGAGGCCTAGCCGCATCGGCGGTGGGGAAGTGAGACGGGCGTCCCCGTCGAGGGGGCGGCAGGCGTCCCTGCCGTCCCCTAGGTAAGTATCTTATAGCGAATGACTGACGGTCCCATTTGCTAGTTAATTGGCGATGTCCCTGCGGGTGGCAACGCTGACGAAAAGTCCCTAGCGTTAGCCACTTCGCTCATAAATCTGCCCCCAAATGTCTATACTGTACTCACAATTTACAATAATTACTAGTTAAATGGCATCAACAGAGCAGCAAAATTACCCAGGGCCATTTGAACTATTAGGCAAGGTAAGCACTTTGGCACCCTCAGTAGGACAAGAAGGAGGCCTGCACAATTGGAGAAATAAGAAGGGGTAACATGTCGCAATCAAGCAATTTAACCTCCACTGGCACAAAGAACTCAAAGCAGCCCCTAAGGGTTAGTACCCAGCTATATCAGTCTAATAATGTCACTGCAACAACAAAAAAAAAATAGCATCAAACACTTCTAATTTCACACCTGTCATTTTTCTAACTTCTGTTTCTGTGTGCATGACTACATTTAACAAGCAAAATGACTGTGGTTTGAAAATGAGGAAGAAAAAAACAGCAAGTGACGGTTGTTAAATGTCAGGGTCTCTGTAATAGCTGTGTTTATATGCAGTATGCACGGAGACCCCTAATGATCAATCTCCACATAAAGACATAACACCGACTATAGAAATAGATTTTAAATTCATAGTTAAGTTCACCAGAATTGCAACAGGAATATACCTACTGCTTACCCCTCATTCTAATTTTATAGAGAGTCTACTGTAAAGGAATGTTTAGGCTGTTCATGCGCGGGCCTCAACACTGGGCACATCTGTACGTTTGCAATAATCTACAACAGCCAATCAAATGTTTGCTTTTATTGTGCTACTTGCAACTGGTTCAAAAATGCTAATCGCTGATTGGTTGCAATGAGTTGCTGCCCAGGGTCAAATTTGCAAAGTTTTGATAAAAACCCCTACAAAGGCTTATACATGTATTGGCAGTTTGGAATGCAAACACATCCCAAACACAATGTAGCACCCATGTGTACAACCCTAAAGCATAACTTGCTCTAAATATGTCACAAGGTATATTTAGGTATATTTAAAGGCAAAGCACAAAGCACAGACATATGGCAAACCATATGTAAACTATATACTGTATATCTAGGCATCAACCCTTTACACATCATTCTATTTAATCTATTTAATATAATATAATAATAATATAATATAATAATAATCAGCAAAGGCATAGCACATATAAACCCTGAGGTAAAGGTAATCGCCCCCTTCCTCATCATTCTGTATGTGTGATATTTAGTGATGGGCGAATAAATTTGCAAAACTGCAGTGAAAATTCACTGGTGAAAAATCCGCTGCAACGAAAAAAATTGACCCGCGTCAAAATTATTCAGGCACCCATTGACTTTATTGCATATGGACAAAATAGTCAGTAGTATAAAAATTGTTGCTGGCGTCAAAATTATTCGCCCATTACTAGCGACATTATACAACTGAAGGCAGAGCACACAAATATTTAGAGAGGTAACAGCCAAGTACAGACAGGAAGAACCTATTTCAATAATTTTTAAACATAGGTAGAGAATGATGAAGATTTTCTGGAGGCTTAGCCTCTCTAAAACACACAAAATGCTAAATATTTAAAAAATATACAGGTGCTCAGGAGCTGGGGTTTTCCAGATATCTACTAGACATTAAATACACCCGAGAGGCCTCCAATAAGGATTAATTAAATCTTAGTCCGGATCAAGTACAACATTTTGAAAAATTTGGATTATTTGGATAAAATAGAGTCTATGGGAGACGACCTTCCCATAATTTGGAGCTATCTGGATAACAGGTTTCCGGATAACAGACCCTGTACCTGTAATATGCAATAGCCATTAGGGATGTAGCGAACTGCCGATTTGGTGTTCGCGAACGCCGTTCGCGAACACCGGCAAAAAATGCGAACGTTCGCGAACAGTTCGCGAACTTCGAACACCCGCTAAAATCGTTCGATTCGAACGATCGAAGGATTTTAATCGTTTGATCGAACGATTTTCATTCGAATCGAACGATCGAAGCATTCGATCAAATGCTTTTCATTCGATCGAATGCTTACAATCGTTCGAACGAATGGAAATCGTTAGATTTTTAGCGGTCGAAGGAATTCGAATGGTCGAACGATTTGTATTCGAATCGAACGCGAACGCAAAATGCGAACGTCGCGCGACGTTCGCGAACATTCGGCGGACGCGAACGGTCGAAGTTCGCGCGAACAAGTTCGCCGGCGAACAGTTCGCTACATCCCTAATAGCCATATCATTAGCTATAATCGGTGCTCAGTGATGTCAATTCTGTCACATGACTATGAAACTTGTGTATTATAATATAAAATTATCATGTAATAAATAATGTATGCCCTGTTGTAAAACATGAGGATATTAGAAGTCACGGATATAAGGACATTAGAAGTGGCCATGGAACTCCACAGTGATGGTGTAATATCCTTATATTTTACCTATTAACTATATATTTTTAAGATCTCCAGTAGTATGCCTTCATTGTGTACTCCCCCTCCAATCATATATTTCACCCTATTCTAATTGGGTAACATGAAGTTATTCATGTTAAATCATTTTAGGACCCTGCTAAACTTAAGGAATAAAACTTTTCATAAGTATATATTGAAAGTGCTTATGAGTCACTACCTCCTGGGCCCCACAGCAGGACATTGTCTGCTTACTTTATAGTTATAACCCTGCCCTCCTCTCCAGCATTTTAGCCTATGTTTCAATCACCCAGCAAATATGAATGTAGCATATGTGTAACATAATGATGAACCATGCTGTATATTTGATCGCAAGTAAGAATATTAAGGTGTACTAATTTTGTATACAAAGGGCCATATTGTTATATTTTAACAACTTTATGGATCAGGGGTGGGTTTATGTAGTTACATGTAGCTCATAGCAATTCATTAAAGTCATTGGTGTGTTGGCATTACTATTGTTAAGAAGAATTTAGAAAACACTTTGATTTGCCTTCCTTACTTCTTGTTAAAGAGCTGAGGCAAGAGCATTTTGAAACTGCAATATCATATATAGCAGTTTCTCTTTCTGTTTGAGCACATTGTGCATAAGAAGGCTACAAGCTTTACGTTCAGTAAAGCTTGTAGCCAGGGCCACCATAACAAATCACTGGGCCCTATACTACTTAGCTGCTGGGTCCAAACCCCCCCAGGGGGGTCATTTTATTAGCCCATTGGTGCCCAATCAAATAGATCAATCCACTGTTCCACGCAGCCATGCTTTATTACATCCAAACCATCCAAACTGATCTGCCTAAATCATGAGCAGCCATGCCTCTCTTAGAATTCAGCCAATATGGACTATCAAGGGGTGCTTATGTGTGAGTGGGCCTTCTCTGTTAGCAAGACCCGATTGTTGCAATGCAATAAAAAAAATGTGTGTATTCCACAGAACTGAACATTATGACATTTCATATTCAACATTCCATATTCTAGATCAGAGGTCCCCAAACTTTTTTTTACCTGTGAGCCACATTAAAATGAGTAAAGAGTTGGGGAGCAACACAAGCATGAAAAATAACCACGGGGATAACAAATAAGGGCTATTTGGTAGCCCTATGTTGACTGGCAGCCTACAAAAGGCTCTATTAGGCAGGACACCTCGTTTTCTGCAATTAAAATTTACCTCCAAGCCTGGAATTCAAAAATAAGCACCTGCTTTGAGGCCACTGAGAGCAACATCCAAGTGGTTGGTGTGCAACTTGTTGCTCATGAGCCACTGTTTGGGGATCACTGCTCTAGATTATGCACCGCAAATAGGATTGCCACCTTCCTATACATTTGTCTTTTTTCCCCATTAATAACATTGGGATCAACCACATTTTTACCAGCAAGGCCGGTAAAATACTGGCCAGGTGGCAACCCTAACCACAAATGACCAGACAGTGTTTAACTACAACTCCAAGAAACCCCAACTATGCAGGACAGTGCAGTCCACAACATCTGCCAGTTGCCCAATACTGTTGCAAATAATTTTGTGACAGAAATAAAACAGAGCCCTTGGGTAAAAGGGATGTGAAACACAGCCAAACCATGTAATAACAGCTTTACAGTCTGTAACAGAACAAGGCTCTTGCAATTCTAGTTCCTGTCTCTGGAACAGAAAAAAAATCTGTACTGTGTTTAGTCCACGTCAGAAAACTTCATTCATTGGCTTTCTGAGTTTGGCTATCCAGGGACACTGGGAGTTGTAGTTCACAAGACTGCAAATTACAGTTTTGAGAATTAGATGACACCATGGGAATTGCACCCACTGATCTTCAAGTGGGTGGATTCTTGGAGATATTTTTCAATAGCAGCTGGAACCCACATTTGTGAAGCAAACTTAATAGAGTAAGGTTACCAGCTCAAGTGGAAGATTAGCTGCACTGGTTGAGGGCGAAATGTGGTGGTTAATGAACTACAGTGCCCAACATTCACCATTATTAACTAGCTGAGAATGATAGAAATCGTGGCTTAGAAAGAGCTGAGGAAGAGCAGTTTGGTAGCACCATTGTAGGCAAATGAAGGTGCTGGTGTATACATAAGGAAATGTCTCTGACCTGCACTGACAGCTGATGCTCGGCATTCTGTAGGATCCTGTAGGTGTGCACACAGTTCTGGTTTCTGCCAACAAAAAGAAAGTGAGCTTATAACACAGCTTTTTATAATATTAATTTCTCCATGGCAAATGGCATGGCAGACTAAGAACTAGTGGCCAGTGTGCCAGCTGCCTCAACTCTTCCCTTGACTAGAGTTTTAGGGTAGCAAATAAATGGCATTTATACCTGGCCTCCAAGCATCTTGAAGGCACAGTTCCCTATGTAATTATTATTTTGTGTACCCTTTTTTTTTTTTTTAAATCTGTGAATATAAAGAGGTGGGTAGGCGTAAATCACTTATTTCCACGCAAAATTCTCTGTATGCCACAGGTTGCCACATACAGTGGCTAATAACATGTTTGCTGACGCATGAGTACACAGTTCAGTGAAACAATAATGGAGGGCTACATATAGTGCACCAAGGATGTTACTGTAACGAAACAATAACAACATAATAGTCATATTTTATATATACTTACTATAATAATATCTAAACGCAATCAAGGACTTTGCCATAATCTGGTGAATCTGGTCCTGACAGGGTATCTTAAATGTCCTATATGAATTGAGCCCCAAGGGGCCAATTGGGGAATTTAGTGATGACTCATACAAAGACGGCTTGTAGTGGAGACTCATCCAGACAGATGACCCCAGTACTTACTGTTATGGGAAATAAATAATATGTCTGCCCAGCCCAGTGCACCTGTATGCTATCAGAAACAGAGAATATGATAACCTCCACAGTGTCAGTACAGAATCCAATTAAACTTACAGGACACAAAGCGCATAGGCACGACAGACAGACTCACTGTCCCGGACGAGGTAGCTCCCATCTTTGCCAGCTTGGGAGAGAAGATCCTCTGCCTTGGAGCGAGTGATGTTTCCATGGTACCAACCGTAAGACATGTCAGGTGCTGTGAGATGCAGTGTTAGCATAGGGCCCCTGCTCAGTGCCTGCTGCACCCCTGCCCCTCCTCAGCTGCACTCCACTCTGCAGGCAGTGCACTTTTCAGAATAATCTCCCCAAGTTCCCTTCTTCTTCTTCTGCGTTCGTAACATGCAGTTTCCTGTTTTAAATACAGAGATGCAAAAGGAAACAGAAACATGGGGACTTCCTTATTGTAACCACAGCAGAGAAGGGTGGGGGGTGAGAATGTGACTGCTTGTGTACCCATGCACCTTGCAGCTGCCATCCTCACCTACAGGGTAATCAAGGTTGCCCTGATATCAGTTACTTTTTAATGCGAGTGCCCCACGCTACACAAATCTTCATTGTTAGTCACTGCAGATATAACAATTAAACAACGGCTTTCCCTGCCAAGTGCACCACACCAGCCAGTACAACATGCCAAAACACTACATGTAGAATAAGTCCCTGCAAACACTCCTTGCACAAAAATGTCTTATCCCAATAGCAAACACTCTTTATTAATCACTGCAGGTAGGCAAATGGTGAGCTTATTTACTAAGCACTTTACTGTTTGATTATACTAAACTTCTTTTCTACTATTAACCAGGCAAGTCCTCCAGATTCTTTGGAACATCCCCCTGCACTGCAAAACCTGCACCTTTAAGTTAACTTTTAGTATGTTATAGAATGGCTAATTTTAAACAACTTTTTCATTATTTATTTTTTTATAGGTTTTTTTTTTTTTTTTTTAATTACTTGCCTCCTTCTTCTGACCCTTTCCAGCTTTCAAATGGGGGTCATTGATGCCATCTAAAAAACAAATGCTCTGTAAGGCTACAAATGTATTGCTATTGCTACTTTTTATTAATCATCTTTATATTCAGGCCTCTCTTATTCATATTCCAGTTTTTTTTTTTTTATATCTATAAAGTTATTTGCTTTTTTTTTTTTAAATGTATTTAAATAACAGTGTACAATAAACAAGGATAGTAGTCATTGGTAGAATACGAAGTCATACGAAGAATACTGGTCAAAAACAATGCTATATAACATTTAAGAAATACATTATAGGATGAGTAAATATCAAGGCTATAAAGTAAGGAAATTAGTCCATGGAACTGTAAATAAGTGAATGAATCCTCTGTGAGCTTTGTTCAGAAATTGTAAAAACATTTTCCATTTCGAGGTGAATTTTTTGAAAGTTTTTTATGTTTTCAAAACTGTAGTCGAGTGCTTCGTTAGTACATAGAGCTTTCAATTCTAAAAGAGCCTCCTCTAAAAAAGGAAGGGAAGCCTCTATTCATTTTTTGAAAATTGTTCTATGAGCCGCTGCTAGTGCATATTCCATTTTTATTTAAAGCAGTGCATGGTTGCTAGGGTAATTTGGACCCTAGCAACCAGATTGCTGAAATCGCAAACTCGAGAGCTGCTGAATAAAAATGAATTACTCGAAAACCACAAAAAATAAAAAATGAAAACCAATTGCAATTTGTCTCAGAATATCACTCTCTACATCATACTAAAGTTAATTTAAAGGTCAACAATCCTTTTAAAATTCATCCACTGCCCCAGCAATGCAAACACCGGTTACTTGCTGGACAAGCCGCAAACTCTATGGTGCACGAAATGTCAAAGTTTCCGAATTTGTATCACTGATGATCATCTGCAATCACAATTGCAATTGACTAAGGGTCAAGTTTTGACTTTCCTGAACATAAGCACCATTAGGATCCCCCAGTATTTCACAAGTGCCAATTATATTTGACCACAAGTAATTTTGCCAGTTGCATTAGATGCAGCAACTACATTAGCATTGTGTTATCTGCCATACTAATAACACACGTAAGTCATTACTTTATGGTGTTACTAGACATTAAGCCCGTTAAATTAACGGGCGCTAGAACATATGTAGTCAAACATTCGCCAGAGACGGTCCGTGGGGGCACATTCGCAGTAGCGCAATCCCACGGACACAGGGACTGGACGCAGAGACACTTCAACTTTATTATTTAGGACAACTGTATTTTGGGTGAGTATTAATATGTTACTCTAGCTATTTTTAAACATATTGATCCCAAGATGATACAGCGGTGTTTATCTATATCTGGAAGCACTATAGCCGTCTTAACATCACACTGGCATTATTATGGAGAGTATTTTCACCAGCGATATATTGCTAGGCAGTGGCATAACTATAGGGGAAGCAGAGGACTACCTCTATAGCTAACAAGAACCACCCCCCCCTTCCCCAGCCACTCTCTTACCTACGGTAGGGTATCGGAGCACAATTCCGCATGGAGCGTGGGAGTGGGTGGAGTAGGGGTGGGCAGTGGGCGGGGTTGGGGCAGGGAGTGGGTGGAGGTGGGACAGGAAGTGGGCGGAGGTGAGAAGTGGCGGGAGGATGGGGATTTTAGTGCACTGGGCCCCTCTGAAGATTGTTTTACAGGGGGGTCTTGCTTGCGCAGCCACTGGTTAATGGCTAATTGAGAAGTTGCTAAGAATTGCTATTTCTGTAACATACTTAAAGTTAAAGTTACTTAACATACTTAAACATACTATAACATACTTAAAGTTAAAGAACAACCTCTATTAGGACATTTTCACTGACTGACCTATTCGCACATTCATTAACTATTTAAACTATGTATATAGGTTCAACCTTTTGTCCTAGCAACACCTACACAACTACTAGTTTATTTATTGTTATTGTGCAGCTTATGCAAAGGGGCATTACCAAACATTTTGGCAATATGTGCTTGTGTTCAAGGGGGGGGTGGGGGGGTGGACAGAGAAATAACAAGAGCCTGATGGTGGCCCATTATGTGTCAGTGGTATCCCACCAAAGCCCACTTATTTTGATAATAGGTGGCTTGAAAAGATATAGGGAGTTTGGATTCCACTATAGTTACTAAACTTTAAAGAAAATTGTTCACCTTTCAGTTAACTTTTAGTATGATGTAGAAAGTGATATTTTAAGACAGTTTGCAATTGGTTTTCATTTGTTATTATTTGTGGTTTTTGAGTTATTTAGCTTTTTATTCACCAGTTTGCAATTTCAGCAATCTGGTTGCCAGGCTCCAAATTACCCTAGCAACCATACATTGATTTGAATAAGAGACTGGAATAGGAAAGGCCTGAATAGAGAATGAGAATAGAAAGTAGCAATAACAATACATTTGTAGCTTTACAGAGCATTTGTTTTTGAAAGCTGGAAAGAGTCAGAAGAAGAAGGCAAATAATTAAAAAACTATAAAAATAAATAATAATAAACACCAATTGAGTATTGCTTAGCATAGACCACTCTATAACATACTACAATTTAACCTGAAGGTGAACCACCCCCTTAAAATCAACTTTTAGTATGATTCTTAGACCCTAAGGTTTAGGAATTTCTTACACAGGCAGTTCCCCTGTTGTATTTGGACACCTAAGTGGTCCTTTAATTACCCAGGCAGCTATGTCCCCTCTCCTGGGTCCATATTGTTTCAAGGTTTGTCCACTTAGTGGCAGCATTTAAAAGTATAAAGGGGGTATAGTCCCATGTGCTCAGGGTCTTTCCTGGGATCTCACCTCTCTGGGAGGTATTACAGGCCTAGGGCTGCAGTTTTGGTAAAAGTTGGATAGAGTTAAATATAGCACAAGTTTTGTTACTAGAAACAAGAGGAAGGCTCAAAAAAGATAGTGAGCAGCTTCTGCTCCAATGAGGAGAAATAGTGGGTTTAGGACCCTGTGGTGAGTTCATCACTAGTGCAGGGATTTCAGTGGGTGAGTTGATGACCAGGCAGGGTGCCAAGATACAGGACCCCAGGCTAAGTGAACAAATTATTCACTTAGTTATTCAGGTACAAGTGGGTCAGTGGCACAATACAAGCAGCAGTAGTACTGTCCACACACTATAATTCACACAGCGAAACTGCACTTAACGGTGTACTACAATGTAGAGAGCAATATTCTGAGACCATTTGCAATTGGTTTTCATTATTTGTGAGTTATTTGGCTTTTTTCTCAGCAGCTCCCCAGTTTACAATTTCAGCAATCCAGTTGCTAGGGTCCAAATTACCCTAGAAACCATGCATTGATCTGAATAAGAGATTTGAATATGAATAGGAGAGGACCTGCCTAGAAAGATGAGTAATATAAAGTAGCAATAACAATAAATGTGCTTACAGAGCATTTGTTTTTCAGATGGGGTCAGTGACCCCATTTGAAAGCTGGAAAGAGAGTCAGAAGAAAGCAAATAAAAAAAACTATAAAAATATAAATAAAATTAAAAAAAAGACAAAATGAAAGCCAATTGAAATGTTGGCTGCCGGATTTAACAGCAAGTAACTGTCAATTTGCTGTGGGGATTATTTTTTGTCGATTTTTATTCACAATGAAGGCATCCAAAAGCTGCTCCCCCTAAAGCTGGTGCCCTTGGCAGCTGGTTATAAAGAACACAGAAGATACGTGACAGCAGGCTATTGTATAACATAGCATTTACTGCTTGACTACCGGTGTATCACCCTGGTTTATACACAATATTGCTTCCTTGGCCCATGAATAAAGCAGGGCAAGTACCGAGGCAGTGAGTAAAATTACTCTGTAGGGGCCTATTTTGTGTACCAAGTAGCAGCTCTTTGGGGCACCTAATGGAGCTGTCAGGGTAGCTCCAAGGTAATGGGTAACTCTGCTTAACAATGAAGCACAAAAGTATCCCCTTAAGTATTTCATTATATCCCATTGACAGTTTTGAAACGTTCTATCTCATTTCCTCATGTGCTAGTGATGCATCTGGTGACACATATTGCAACCCAAATTGTAATGTGCACCAGTATGTTACTTATGCCAGAGTTATTCACACAAGAGAAACAGAAGTCAGACTCATTTCAATACCCCATGTTGTGAAACTGTCCAATCTATAATAAAATGTGTATGTTAATGTCTTTTCTGCTAGGCTACTATTAAAGTGGACCTTACACCAAGACACAAAAAGCTGTATGATAAAAGTCCTTTTCAAATTAAACATGAAATACAAATTCTTTTTTTTATTAAAGCATTCATACCTGTTGTAAACTCATTTAAAAATCTCAGCTGTCAATCAAATATTGTCAGCCCCTCCTTTATGCCCTAGGAATAGAGGCGGGGCAAGCAATTACTTTCACTTTCCATTCAGCACTTCCTAGATGTCACTGTTCTCCCCACTCCCCCTGTTCTCTTCACCATTTAATTGTGTAGCCAGGACATGGGAATGGACATCAGGTCCCCCATTCTGGTGCAAAAACAAGATTTTGAGATGATGCAAGGCTTTCCTTAATAACAGTGTCCACAAAATGGTTCCTTGCTATAATTATGAATACCCCGGACAGAAGGAAACATGATTCATATAATTTATACAGTGTAATTAAAATTCATTTTGCTAACATGATAAAATAGGATTTGGAATAATTGTTGGTTGACGAGTCCCCTTTATGCTTTAGGGCTACTTTTCTCTCTGGCTTCTTTTCATTGCTCACACTTGCAGACCCATTCGGTCAATTTTTGTTCCAACTTTGGTCCCTACAATGGTGGGCTTATTTATATCTTTTAAAATGGTTGTTGGTCTAGGAGACCTTTCCTATATAAAAGCTACAGTGTGTGAGGATCCTTGAGACCAATGGTTTGGTGAAGAGACAGTTCCTATGAAATGAACTATAAATGGAGATAAATAGTTGCTTGGTAATTTTATGATTTTAAACTGGTGACCATAAAATCTTGGGTTCCCATGCAAATTATTTGCCTAAACCCCCCCCCCCCCCCATGAACACAAGAGCATAGTACCTAGAGTTTTGGCCAAGCCCATTAAATGCAAATATATGTTTATGTTTCATGTTTTGATTGCAAAGTTTTGTGGCCCAATAACTAGTCATTCCACTGCTGGAAAGTTCACGTAGGATGTAGCTAAATAAGTCTCAATATAAAAAGCCAATATTCATATAAATATTTCCATTAATCAATTTTCTAATAAATGGCACATGTGCAGTAGAGTAAATTTTCCGGAGCCCACCAGGTTTTTTTTCCCGGTGTCACGTCGGCCCAGGGGTGCTCCACTCAAATATGTATTTTTTGTTTCTTTTTTGCATAATGAAAGAAAATATAATTCCAATCAATATTTAATATACGTTCATTAAATATGTTCAATGGTTTGAAAGTTCTGTGCAAATGGATTTGCATTTGAAAGCAGTGTCTGTCCCTTTCTGTTCTCTGGGTCTCTGGTCTCCTCCAGGTTATTTTAAACAGCTGGCTTGCAGCATTGTTTCAGGAGTCAGAGCCTGGTGTGCAGAAAACAGATACTGATTTCAGTTGCAATTACATTTACAAATACTTTTAAAACCACTAAAAATGAGACATTTCTATTTCATCAGCACAGAAGACTGCAGGCAGGAAAACGAAGGTACTTAAACTCTAATTGCATTTACAGGAGGATTAATTTAATCACGTGCCCATTAACCTGTTTGTTTCTTTTTGTAGTGTACCCACACAGGGAGAATATACAAAGTCCTTGCAAAGAATACCCATTTCAGAATCTTACTCAGGGCCCTAACGCAGCAAGGCAGATGTACTAACAACTCCATGACCATGATGGCCATGACACAAAGTTCAGCCTTATTAAGGTAACAAGAGAATATTTGTCTTGCTCTTCCCATTTCCTTTCTGACTACAGTATGACTGAATGCTCTGCTGAGCAATAACATCTTCTGCTTGACCTACTTACTTGCTTATTTTAAATTGAATAAAGTGTTTTCTGCACTGCGTTTAGGAGTGTAAACACTACTTCGTAGCATTGTCTGACTGCTACAGCTGTAGCTGTCCCAAACACAGATGGGGCAATTGCTGGGGCAAGTTTTCTGCAACTGGTGCAAGAACTGTAGTTTTCTTTGTTCCTTATTCTCCATAAGTACATGTAGTGCCACCTGTATGCCATCACAAATACTTAAAATGCCTAATAGGTCAGGTTTAGGTTGCAGATAACATTTCCTATGTAGGTGGCACATATTGATTTTAGCAAGACAGCATTCAATTGCACCTGCCTGGAACAGACTGCAGTCTATTGCCTCCATCATTAAAGGAGAAAGAAACCCCCCTATTAAAAAAAACCTTACCCCCTACCCCACATAGACCCACCTCCCCCCCAGCCTAGCTCTTACCCCTGGCAAATGCCCCTGAATTTTCTACTCACCCCTTGATGCAGATTCAGGGATCGAAGTTTGCAGCAGCCATCTTCCGGGTCTTTGGTAATCTGAGAATGAGACCGGCATACATCGCATGTGCATGCACCGAGGGGTAAGTAAAAAGTTAGGGGTATTTGCCCGGGGTAGCAGCTAGGCTGGAGGGACGAGGTAGGGGGGTCTATGTGAGGTAAGAGGGTAGAGGGTTTATTTCTCATTTAAAGGACAGTAACATCAAAAAATTAAAGTGTTTTAAAGTAATAAAAATATAATGCAGTGTTGCCCTGCACTAGTAAAACGGATGTGTTTGCTTCAGAAACACTACTATTGTTTATACATATATATAAACTGCTGTGTAGCAATGGGGGCAGTCATTCAAAGTAGCATAGGCTCAGGTTACACAGCAGATAAGCTCTGTAGAACACAATGTTATCTGTTATCCACTATTTAACCTGTGCCATATAGCCTTTTTTCAATTTCCGCCATTGCTACACAGCAGCTTGTTTATATGAACTATAGTAGTGTTTCTGAAGCAAACAGATCAGTTTACAAGTGCAGGGCAACAGTACAGGATATTTTCATTACTTTACTCTTTAATTTTTTGGTGCTACTGCTCCTTTAACAGTACAGGTTGGGTTAAAAATGGCCATTGTGGGTTGTCTAGGTTCAGGTAATAAATGGCAAGTTAGGGTCAAGTTCAGGTCCTATTTTCAACCTGCTTAGTGCCAACTTCTAACAATTTATATACAATTCCTATAGTTAACACCAGGTGGAGCACTTTACATATTTATTTGATTATACGCCTCCTGTTTGCAGATATTAATGAAGTACCAGAGCTGTTCATATTCTCAATAATTACAGTTTCTTTGACATTTATAAGAATGATATTTATGAAAGGCTTTTGCTACATTCTATGAGAGTTGCCTCTTCGCCATATTTGCATAATATTATCTTCACAATGATATCAAAAGTTTCCCAATATATCCAGACCACAGAGAAAGGAGATCAACCCTAATAACTGATCTTGATCAGTTTTTATTGTGTTCAGCACTGGTGTCCATTGAAGCACAGACCCACTGGGAAATACATAATGAAGATGTGCATTTGGAGTGTACAGTAACCATTACGTGTGTAGTGTTAGGGCTTATAAACATAGGCCCCTGTAGTTCTGTAGATATCTGTGCATTCCACAGTCCACACAGGAGTTCAGAAACTTAAATGACTCATATGGGTCTGTAACCATGTCCTGTTTTTATATATTTTCATCATGTATTGCACTGTCATGGCTGCAGGCCCATATGAAAGACTCAGGTCAGCTAAGAAACACACAATGATACACAAATCCATGTTTGTAGGACCTGATGGTGATCATTACATCTGTAGACGTGTCTGGAAGTGTAATAAGGTGCTGCCACACTGACTGTACCCCAGTCCCATGCATTACCACCCCCACATCCTCCAGACCCCAACCAACAACAAAAATTGTACATTTTGGAGTTTCGGTTGCTCTGAAACTAGGCTTTTGTGGTGGGGGCTGTCATCAGTTTAGTCTCACAAGGTATCATGTGTGTATTATAAAGAGAATATAATCCAAACCATAAATTGATGCAGGGTGCTTCTCTGAACACTTTTTCAATTCACATCCATTTTCTCTTTTTAGCACTCAAAGTGGTCCTCGGAGTACTTTTGCAGTTTGCATTAATTTTCTGTTTTAGTGGTTTTAGACGGTTTTAAGGCTCTTACAGCCGATCGTTTTTAGCTTCACTCCCGAGTTCCGGTTTCATGCGTTCAGCCGAAGGGGAACGCAGGAGTATACGCACTGAATTATTTTCAGTGGGGCTGTACTCACACAGACGCATGTAAGCGCCAAACGCAGGTTGGGACGCAGCATGTTGCATTTTTTCTGCGCTTGGCACTTGCATCTGTGTAAGTACAGCCCCATTGAAAAGAATTCAGTGCATCTACTACTGGGCTCCCCTGCGCTGAACGCAGCCAAATACGCTCGTCTGTAAGAGCCCTTAGACTACTAATACGAAGCTTTTGGCTGAACAGCTGTCTCTGAAAGAGGAGCAGAGAGTCAGCTACTCTATGGTTATAGGAAGTGCATAGAGAGTGCCAAAAGCCTCTTTAAATCCCCTTTTAAGTTAGATGATTGAGGTATTAGTTCCTGAATGGGACCAGGGTCGGACTGGGCCGGTGGGACACACTTGTGGGCTCCGTTGGCCCCAATCCACACCATGCACTGGTTTTCTTCCCCCTGCTGCAACCTCCCCTATATGTGGTTGTCGCAGCAAAACCACATTGCGAGCATGCGTCACAGCGCACGGGGGGGTCGGTCTGAAGGGGGGCCCTGAAACTGTAGTCCCAGTGGCGACAGTCTAACTCCACTGTCTCCACATTTTTAATGAGTAACATTTTGATTCACATTTTAATGGCAGCTGCTATTGATGCTGGGGAATGTAGTTCATCAACAGCTGGAGACTGACTGAATGATGAAATACAGAGACATCTACCTCCCAGGATATAATTCTTGGAGGTTTCTAGCCATGTCCTATTATGCCCAGACCATGTTTTATTATGCTCACATCACACCCCTCCCCAGCAGTGGTTAATTCGATGATTCCAGTTGACCGATCTCTAAAGAATGGCAACCCAAGTAAGATAGTTTTGACCTGGCCCACCTATCACTGAGACACTACAGACTCTATGACAGTTTGTTACCAGAGAGTGAAGTGATTGGTGATGCCAGGTTCTGACAAAAGAACAAGTATATTTTGTGAAATCAGATTCACCTGAGCAGTAATTTCTCTGCTGAGAATACTAATATTACACTGATATAGCAGTTCCTTGTATGGGACTCTGAAAATACTTGTCTCCTTCTTGGACTCTGAGTAACTGTAGATTCATTGAGGACTGCAGACCTGCAGCTTGTTGGCATTTATTATACACTGTAATTTTATCTATTAATAACCATAATGCTGGTTTGGTTTGGGAAAGGGTATAACAAACAATATTACCTTCAAAGAAGCTATTCTGGCTGAACATCGAGGCCAGCCCAGGAATTCTAATTAAACAGCATTGATTAATATGGGATTACCTCAATCCTTACATGTATAACAGTATTGGTAGCCAACCTGGGGCCCTCTCGTAGTTGCTGAACCACAACCTCTGGCACATAAGGTAGCACAGCTGTAGTCAGGGCTGCTTTTAGCTTAGGCCAGTGGGATCATCATCATCCTAGGACCCCCAGCAGCAGAAATGGCCTTTGACAAAGGAGAAAATGATGTAATGTGTTGCAGAATAATAGATCCATATTTCAGCTATAGGCATAATGATAGGCATTGGTAAGTACAGTGTTCTGCGGCACTTTGCATATGCAGCCATAAATTAAATTAAACATCTGAGTGACGCACGGGTTAAAGGCTGGGATAAGCGCTGACAAAAGCCAAGCAATATTATATTCTGAAATAAATGCACAGGTCTTTACACTGCATTGTGGATGGCAAAGACCTGTGCCTAGGGTGCAGGGCAGGGTGCAAAAAGCATAATTGTCCGTGCCCATTCTTTTTGTATAATGCCCTGCACTGGGAACGTTATTGATATTTTGTCTATCCAGTAGCACTCAAACTGAGGATATATGGCAAACCTTATCATCCTGCCAAGAGCTGGACACTCCTCACATACCATCCTGGTATTGCTCAGAAGCATTTTCTCCTTCTTTTTGCACTTTAGGTGAACTGCTTGCACAATGTCCTTCACTAGGCTGTAGGCTCCAAGTGTACATCATGCCCTTCCAAGTATAATGTGGCCTATTCTGTTATCCTGCTCCACTGGGGAGTATCTGAAGATTCTGGGAGTGGGGCAGAGACAGACCTGCTCATTATAAAAGAGAGTGCATTGTGTTCTTCAATAGAGCCAGAGTTGTAATTTTACATTGGAATATTTATTTTCCTCTACAGGTATTTGCCACCCTGCACGATATGAGGCAATATGATTGCCTTGCCCCATTGATGTAGCTCCTCTGTACCCATTCAGGTAATGATGTCACAGGGTGCAGAGCAGCCCAAAAGTTTTGGGAGTAGATTGGATCCACAAGGGCTCACTTACTATTGTGGGGCAAAAACTGTAACATGTTTTTGCACTTTGCATACTGTGCTGTCGTTCGTGCTTTATGCATTCAGCAGTGCTGTATTCATGAGTGGCAGAGATATATATACATTATAGATGTGCAGGTTCACCCAAATTCCATGTGTTTTTCCTGCAGGTTGAGCCATTTTACTCCCCTAATTTGTGCAGCATTCAGAAGCAAATTAAGGAGCATTGGTGCAAGGCACAAAGTTCAGCTATGCCCCAGATGCTAATACTCTATGTCAGGGGTCTCCAAACTTTTGTTACCCATGAGCCACATTCAGTTTTAAAAAAAGGTTAGCGGAGCAACACAAGCATGAAAAAAGTACCTGGGGGTGCTAAATAAGGGCTGTGATTGGCTATTTGGTAGCCCATGTGCGCACTGGGGCCTACAGAGGACTCTATGGCCGTACACCTAGTTTTTAAGAATCCAAAACTTGCCTCTAAGCCAATAATTCAAAAATAAGCACCTGCTTTGAAGCCACTTGGAGCAACCGCCAAAAGGTTGGTGAGCAAAATGTTACTAATGAGCCAATGGTTGGGGACCATTCAGTACTGTAATTAGAGGGGGGTGGGCCCTGGTGTGTGACGCCCTCCGCATGGGCCGCATTTCAGTGGCGCGCGGGCTGCCCTGGTGGGGTGTGTGGGCTCTGGCCCGCTCGCACCCCCTGCTCCCCCGGTAGTTCCGCCACTGGGACCATTGCTCTATGTATAAGCACTAAGGAGTTTGATTTTGCACCCCATTTGACAATCCCAGTAAAAAAAACCTAGAAGAGTCATCCCAAGCACACTAGCATGCTATAGCCCAGGGCTGTTTTCTGCCCACATAACATTAGTGAATCCCATCACAAGGACCACCTGTGGGATAAACAAAATGCCCTCCTGCTTATTCTGCTTGTTCTTTACAGCCACAGGCCCCAATGTTTTTCAGTGGTTTTCAATTATAGGCTGTGGCTATATACAACTGAAATCAGCCTGCAACACATGTTTGCACTGAATGCTCCCACTCATCATTAATATTATGGCTTATTTCCTCAGCATAAATAATTGCATAAAAGCCTCCTAGCAGCACTAACCATCTTCTATACCTGAGATAAATTTACAGTTTCTTGAGCAATTACTATGTGAGGTAGCAATGTATTCCAAATAAACAAGGTATTTCTGTATCATCTGGACTAACCCCCTCCCCATCCACCATCAGTTATTTTCAGTATGTGTCATAATTACACAGTAAGCGTGTTGATGCAGGGAGGGAGCCGGGCTTTGTACATTGCTCCTTCTGGCTTGTGTGTTTTGCTGTCCCTCATATATAGAATTGTGCTACATACAGTTATTTTTATTAACATGTTTTAGAGTAATAATACAATAACAGCAGCCAACAAAGACACTGGATGAGCAGTCTTTGAGGCATATAATACTGCTGGAAGTTTGGTTTCACTATTGTAGAATAACAAGATGCAAAATATGTTGGCGCTATATATATTCATGTTAATAATAATAATAATAATAATAATAATAAAGATGCATTCTATATACTCCCCATATGTGTGAGGGGGCCAGGGGAGATAGATGGTAGAGTAGGTGGACAGTGGACTCCACTGATCCAGGCAACAGAAAGGCTTAGATTGCCCTAAGGATGGGTACTTGGGAACATACAGCCTAGGGGTAAGGCCACAGTCAGGGCCGGATTTACGTAGCGGGCACCCCAAGGCCCACTGCCGTTCGTCGCCACTGTCCCCTCTATAAGACACACCGGGAAATCTTCCGACATCCTTACCTCCCGACACGTCTCTTCAGGCATGAGGGGGTGTAGGCGCGGCCAATGCTGACGTCTTGTTCTTGAAGTGATTTTGGCACCAGTTCGTCGAACTCCACAACTTGTCGTGGAGTTTGAATTTTTGGTGCCAAATTCCTTTTAAAAGGCCAATTCTCCATTTTGACCGTGCCCAAGCTGGCTTCTGTTTACAGATCCTGCCGAAGCATTTCTACTGAATTGAATTTCCTGGTTTTTGACTTTGCCTGTTTTATACTCCGATTCAAGCTGCCTGCCTTGACCCTTTTGCCTGTTCTTCAACTACGTTTTGCCTAATCCTTGCCGTACCTCACTTACGGACTTGTTACTAATATACACACCTACTCCTTGTTGGTTTCCGCAGCAGGAAGCCTGGGGGTGTCGGTGAACACCGGAATCCACAGGGATGCCCTGTGAATGCGAGTGTACCCAACACCGTTCAAGGTTCCGGATAACGTGAACGTTACACCCTCTTTATTCATGCAAATTTATATCATCAGAATTGGAGCAATAGGGATTGGTGCAAGGGAAATTAAAAAAACTATTGTATCTCCTGCACATCCCTAGTGTTCTTGAACAAATGCGGGTGTGGCTGGGCATCGTGCCATCCCCTAAAATCCTGCCGCCCTAGGCCTGGGCCTTGGTGCACAGAAATAATGGGAAATAATGGATTTTGGTACCTGGGAGTCAGCAGAACAACCATTTGCCAAAGCCAAAATAAAGAGGATGGACACCTGGCATTTCATACAGGCATGAGCACTCATCTCAATAGTATAGTAGATAACATAGGTCAAGGATGTGCTGCCTCCAGCAATTGCACCAGGATCCCTCAATACATTTAACCAGTGGATCAGTGATATGGAAGTGATAAGGGGCTATAAATCCTGAACCTGTTGGTCTGTCCATGCCCCAGCTTTTAGAATTAGCAAGTCCAAAAGTCATCCTCTTGTGCTACAATGCTAAGTACTGCCCCTGGAGTGTAGAGAGCGGTTTGCAATTGGCTTTAATTTTTTTTTCTATTATTTGAGTTTTTTAATTCACCAGCTCTTCAGTTTGCAAGTTCAGCAGTCCGGTAGCTATGGCCAAAATTAGCCTAGCGACCAGGCATTGATTTGAATGAGAGACTGGACTGAATAGCAGAGGGTCTAAATAGAAAGAGGAGTAATAAAAAGTAGCAATAATAATATATTTGTAGCCTTAAAGAGTATTTGTTTTTAGAAGGTGTCGGTGACCTCCATTTAAAAGATGGAAATAGATGGCAACAGAAAAACTAAAGGCCAATTGAAAGTTGCTTAGAATTGACCATTCCATAACATACCAAAAGTTAACTTAAACATGAACCACCCCTTTAAAGGAGAACTAGACTCTAAACATGAATAAGTTAAAAATGCCATATTTTATATAATGACCTTATTGCATCAGCCTAAAGTTGCAGCAATGATCCAGGACTTCAGGGGGTCACCATCTTGGAAAGTGTCTGTGACACTCACATGCTCAGTGGGCTCTGAGCAGCTGTTGAGAAGCTAAGCTTAGGGCTCGTCACAAATTATCAAGCAGAAAATTAGGTTGGCCTATAATATAAGCTGAGGCTACAGGGCTGATTATTAAATTCTGATGCTAATTGCACTGGTTTCTGTGCTGACTTGTAGTAATTATCTGTATTAATTGCTAATCAGCCTTATATTGTGACATTTATATTCTATGTGTACTGTATATTGTGAGTGGATCCCTAAGCTCATTAAGTAACAGCAGCACAGAGCATATGCAGTGAATCAGCAGAAAAGAAGATGGGGAGCTACTGGGGCATCTTTGGAGACATAGAACTTTACTGATAAAGGCCTGTGGTTGCCTTGGGCTGGTACAGAAGCCCAAAACATAATGTAAAACATTTCTTGCTACTTCTTTAGTTAAGCTTTATTTCTCCTCTAATCCTGCCTTATTGACATCTGGCCCCTGAGAGAGTCCATGCACAGGTCAATAAGGTGCAGACACGACTTGTCATCAGTGTTTATTGACCCATGTATAGACATCTGAACTTATATACTGTTATAAGGTCAAAATTGACCAGACTGCCTCACCAAATCTCATCATTAATGGTCCCTTTAACATCAGAAACATTACTTAAATTGGGTTAATTCCCACTAAAGTAAAAAAATAAAAAAATCCAAACTTGTTTGAAGGAAATGCTGCATCATTTCTGCCTATAGCCAGTATAGGATTCATTGAACTGAACGTATCAGTGTTGCTGGAATACTTAATTCACTAGTTCTGCCCTAATGACATGGAAAGGGTAAAGGGCAGGTGATCTTTGTATTTGAACCACAAGCGAAGGCTTTGGGTGGAGTCTGTAAGTTAAACAGTGCACAGATTGATAGTTACTCATTAAATACTCGTTAGATACCTGTACACAAAAAAAAATAAGTGGAATGGAAATTTCCCATTGATCCCGGGGATATCACCTGTGCATCACTGGGGGGGGGGGATTCCCAGAGGCCAGAGCCAGATAATGGATGGGGCTTGGAACAAAGTAATTGGAAGAAAAAGTTTTGTTCAGTAAAGGTGACTGACTCATATTTGCCTTATTCCTGGCTCACGATAGCCTGATAAAACACAGAAACTCATTAACGTCACACATGCTGCAATAGGGAGGCAGAGCAAGGCACAGAGGAGTGAGTGACAGGTGATCTTGTAGGTGTAGCCCCTCCCAGTTAACCCTTTAATGCCCAGCTGGGCCTTGAGACGCTAACATATTCCCAAGCACAACAAAATCAATATTTAATTCTGAGAGATTGTGACAGTTATCTTTCATATAAAAGGGAATGAAAAAACATTTTACCCCAGCATGTTACACTAGATATGGCAGTGTTATTCTTTATTTGTGTATTTGGGTTTTATTTCTTTGGGCTCTCATTCCTCATGTACATGCGCAGGGAGTGGTTGTACAAATAGACCATAGGAATGTGGCATCACTTTTGTAATATTTATAGGGAGTGGCAGAATGTTCTAAACAGTCACCTGTGAGCAGGTACTGTCCCTTTAATGGCATTCCCCAGTGCACAGGAACGCAACACAAATAGCAAGAGACCTTTGGTACCTGAGGACTGACTATTCTGAATGAAGGTCGCAAAGAACCAAACCAGACAAATGCTTTAGTGTATGGAAGAAAGGAAAGGAGCACATAACTTACAGGTACCTAGCTAATCTGAAATGGAACATGATTTGTCTGGGAGCAAACTACTGGGCTTTGCTGTATGGGAGATATGTATTAGGTGGCACTGAGACAGAATGATATTCTAGAGGACTGTGGTTCAAAAGTAATAGGTGTCGATACAAAACAGCGCAGAGGTTCTGCTGCAAAAGTGCCTTTATTAACACGACATGTTTCGAGCACCAAGGCTCTTTGAGCCTTGGTGCTCGAAACATGTCGTGTTAATAAAGGCACTTTTGCAGCAGAACCTCTGCGCTGTTTTGTATCGACACCTATTACTTTTGAACCACTATTACTGGCTTTGGATGGAAGCAAGGTGCGGCGATACTTAAATCGAATCACGGAGGAATAAGTACCAGTCATTTACAATTTACTAATTCTAGAGGACTGCTTGGCACAGAGTCACGCTGCAACAGGGCACTGCTGGGGGATCACTCTATGTGAAAAACTGCTGGCAAATCACACTGTGTCAGGGCACTGCAATGGGTATCACACAGTCAGAGGAAACTGCTGGCAAATCACACTGTGAGAGGGCACTGCTGTTGGTATGCAGTGTGATGGTACTACTGCGGGGACCCTATTGTAAGAGGGCATTGCTGTGGGGCCTATACAGTAATAGGGCACTGCTAGGGATCACAGTGTTATAGGTTACAGTGTAATAGTAAAGGAGAGAGAGCATTCTGATTAATGGTAAGAAAAGGCCTTAGCTCTGTTATATGTGTATAGAGAAAAGACAACTGTTTCAAATTGCCACCGGAGCTAATTATCCAAGAGCGCCAATCTATTTGGTTTAATTTGAATACTGCCATCTAAGAAGCAAGTAAAGTTTTACTAATTTTGGCTGAACCATTACTCATTTATCTTTTTGTGTTTGTTAGTTTTTTCAAATCATCTTCCTTTCAATGCTACCTTTATTTTCCATTTAAACTGCTGTCTAATTGCCCGGGTAAAAAAAAAAAGAAAAGTTGGTTAAGTTAGTAGTTATTGTTATGCATTTTATGTGGACGCAAAAATCATTAATATTCTGAGACAGTTTTACAGTTGCAAACATTTTTCTATGTTTTGGTGCTTCCTTTTGTGAAGAATCTTCTATGCAATGCAGCAGTAGAGTACTTAATCCAAGCTTTCCGTGTGCCTGTTATTCCTAAATCCTCACTGCAGCCTGTGTTTACAAATACAGTTTATTTACTGTTCTTTCCATACCTAATTTTATCCAGATAATTCTGTACTGTGTAACTGCACTGTGCAGATTGATTTGGTAACTTCGAATAGTTCAGTGTGATATTTATAAAGTACTTTCATGGTCACCGCTGGTTCAGCCGGATACTGATCCCTTTGGTAATATACCTTTGTCACAAAGGGAATAGCCATTTATTACTTTGAAAACACTCTGCATCTCTGTGTAGGTTTTCTCCTCTCCTAGCCCCAGTGCCCTAATTATAAGCAATAATCTGTTATGGTTAAGCTTTCACAATATCTAAATATATCACCTGAACTGCATAGCCTTGATCCAGTTTGCAGCTAATCAGACGTGTTTGGCACACCCACTCCATTATAAAGCTTTGCTGGCTGCCTGTAAGCGTCTGTGCACTCCTTTGTGGTTTACAGGAAGGATCTTTAATAATGTAACTGGGTTAGAGGTGCACAAAAGAAACCCAAACATGTGCTGTTCCCTTGTATACACTAAAGAAAGGTTTCCTTTCTGAAGTGTCTGATGTCTCACATTGCATTTTCTTCTGGCAGATATGTAGACTGCCTGTGACTAATGGAAACACAATCAAGTCTGCATTTTTGGGTCCAAAATCCACCCGTACCTGCAGTGATAGGTAGCTGCTTTAATTTACAGTGTCAATTTACAGTGTCCCTGTAAATATGACAACGCCTCCTATGGGAATGAGCAAACATTTAAATAGTTTTTCTAACTGCTGATTTTACTTACTTTAGCAACTGGTTTGCAGTGCCACTTTTGAGTAGGAAATATTTCACCATGTCCAAAAGAAAAGTTGCAAGACCATTTAGGTGGCTTCCAACAAGCATATTAAAAGTTAGTGGTGAATGGTATTCATAAAAAAGTCTGATCATAGGTAAATTAAAGACAAACCGGAAAATAGTAAAACCCATTACAGCCACTCAAATCTGTCCAAAAACTGCAGTTTATTTAGAAACCAACATCACGTTGTCATGCAAGATCTTGCAGCATTACAGCTTTGCTCCTTGAGCACCAGATTGCCACCAGGATTCATAATATAATTTATTCATAACATTCATAAAGATGTGTTGGTCTGTTAGCAACCATGGAACAGTAAAGTTAGATTTCCCATTTATATTTAGCCAATATATTATTCTCGCCAGTGAAGGCATTATATTTTTTGGTTTGTTTTCTTGTAATGATCAACATAATATATACAGTACCTCCCCAAAATTTGGCAGGTTATGAAAGTTTGAACACATTTCTGTGTTTTTTTTTTTACAGTTATTACAGTTTTGCTAATGAAGGTGAATTGTCCTTTAAGCTGTGACTAAATTCTCCCAAGAGACATTTTTATCTTAATTGTTACTATTACTTATTTGCTTATCTCAAAATTGTTACAAAAGTATCCTGGTGGCTGTTCTGGACTTTCTGCCAAATAAAGGGGAATGCCACGAAAACATAACAAGCTTTCAGAAAAGTAAACATAATTTCAAGCAACTTTGCAATATACATCATTTAAAAAATATGCAGACTTTTCATGATTTTTAATGCTTTGGAACAGTTCTCTAAGCCCAGCCCCCTGCTCTACTGCTGATCTGTCTGACTACTTTGCTGAGCTGGCTGACTACTGTTACTTTGTATCAACAGCCATCTGACCTCAGCCTGTATCCTCCAAACCCCACAATTCCCTGCACACATGATTTCAATAAGGAAAGGAACATCACAGTGCAATGCATTGTGGGTTATGTAGTTCCTGCATGCTGTCTGTAAGCTGTGGAGAAGTTGTTACAATTTGTAACATCAGTGTTTAGTCCCTCCTTCCCTGCCAGGATGTAAAATGATGCAGCCAGAGAACTGTTAATCAGCATAGAAAATGGCATTTATTCATACTTTTTGAAGAAACAGGTAACTGTGATAAATATATTAGGGGTTTGTGTGTTATGTGGGCCTCTTTATCAAATTTTGGTTAGATAGCTGGAGTTCCCCTTTTAATTAGAAACGTATCTTTTTCTGGCTGTTCAGTGCAGGAGATGAAAGAGAAAGTCGGGACATTTCAGTAACAAGCGGGCAGGGACTGCGGGTTGAGCTGTCAAAGCGGGACTGTCCCACTCAAAATGGGAGAGTTGGGAGGTATGCATAATATATAGGCATAGATAATGTTGTGCCATTACCCAGTGTATAGAGTGATAAAATACAGTGTGCCAGACTGTATCCCAGCTATGGACTAGCCAGTGTAAAAAACAAATTGCTATGGTATAAAATATCAGGAACTGAGCTTAGTCTATAACGGATTATGGGTAAGTCTTCAAGATCTTACAGTGGGCTATAGGTGTACCCAGAATAGAAATGCACAGGCTCTGCACATAAACCATGTGACCCAATGGATCGACCTGCAATAGGAAAACTGGTTGGATATTTATCCCCTTGGCTTTCATGCGGCCAACTTTACTGCCATTTTCCTGACTGATGTTTATTCACAGGTGGAATATTTTTTTTTTTTTTTTTTTAACAACCTGCCCAACCCTAGCAAAAGAAGTGTTAAATACCATTTTGGCTTTGAGGCGTAAAGGAATGTTCAATTACAACGTTTTGTATTGTAAAAAAAAAAAAGGACATGCTTACTGGAGCATTGTTCACGTCTGCATTTCAGTTGTGTAGAATAATAATCAAGGGAGATTGCCTGCAACTGTGAATGAAAGCAGAAAGCAAATCAGCGATACCTGACTGACAAAACACAGACTTATATACTGCACAGACCTCAGAAATTGTATTCAAGGGGTGGTTTGCCTTTAAGTTAATTTTAAGTATGTTGTAGAATGGCCAATTCTAAGCAGCTTTTCAATTAATTTTCATTATTTTTTTTTATTTTTTTTCATTATTTGCCTTATTCTTCTGACTCTTTGCAGCTTTCAAATGGGGGGGGGTCACTGACCCCATCTAAAAAAACAAATGCTCTGCAAGGCTACAAATGCATTGTTATTGCTACTTTTTATTGCTCCTTCTTTTATTCAGGTCCTCTCTTATTAATATTCCAGTCGCTTAAAATCTCAATAGGGTAATCTGCATTGGGTAATATGGACTCTAGCAACCAGATTGCTGAAATTGCAAACTGGAGAGCTGCTGAATAAAAAGCTAAATAACTCAAAAACAACAAATAATAAAAAATGAAAACCAGATGAGAATTGTCTCAGAATATCACTCTCTATATCATAATAAAAGTTAGCAAAGGTGAACAACCCCTTTAATGGAGTCATGGATGTCCTGAAACCCGCATGCTGGATGTTGCTATTATTTAGATTCTAAGCATTTTAAGCAAACACTAAACTGTTGTATGGAAGTGAACCGAAGAAATAATTCATATTCATAGCTTGGGGTCAGAGCCAGGCCAGGCCAGCCAGGAGCCCTAGGCAACTTGGCCGGTCACAGCGACAGCTGATGGCACGCATGTGTGAATTACCGCTCCAGCTCACATGCACGAAGTGACGCTCCAGCGTGCAGGCGCAAATTGCCAATCCAGTGCGCATGCGCAAGTAGACTTGAAAATACTACAGGCAGCTGGGGTGAGAGAGAACCGGACATGTGGTAGGCGACAGAGAAGGTCTGTCACCCCCCCACCCCCCCAGAATTGCACCCTTGGCACGTACCTACTCTGCCTACCCCTAGTTTCTTTGGAGAAAAGGCACATGTGAAGGGACATGATTACTCTACAAGTACATTAGAGGACATTATAGGACATTATAGACCGATAGCAGTGGCTCGAAAAACCAGAGGCCAACCCTTTACACTTGTGGAACGGAATTTTTATTTGAAAAGCAAAAGTGAGGGCAATGAGGTTGTGGTGATTCTATCAATGCCTCTAAGAGTGGCTTGGATGTCTTCTTGAACAAGCATAATATCCAAGGGGATATCCAAGGATGTTGGGATCTTAAAATCTACAGTTAATGTATTATTGTTATGTGTATGGTATAGTTTATATATATACTGTATATATATATATTTCAAGGTCCCTGCAAGGGACTTAAACCTTGACCAAAATAAACCTTTGGAAGATTTATTCAGCAATATATATATACATTTACTGGGGTTTATTTGACAAGGTTGAACTTCATGGACATTTGTCTTTTTGTAACTATGAGTTGTTTGATTCGTAAAGTTGCCTCAGAAAGCTCCATATCTTCAAGTAGTCTGGCCTGACCCTTGGTGATATCACGGCGATGTGCACAGACTCATTTTCTCCTTGAGGATTGTCAGTAAGCACCTACAACATGCCCTGACTGCACTGAGCATTTGTACCATCGAGGGGTACAGCAAAACACAGTGCAAGACAGACCCCAATGATGTGGCAATGCAAGGGAGTAATCTGCATAAACATAATAGCATTTAAGTGATAAATCTGTTGTGATATGTAAAAGTTACCCATCATCCCAAAAACTAAAGATAGGGCCACATTAGGGAAAGTGCAGGTAGTTAAATGACTTGAAACAATTTAGGGCCTTAAATAATGTGAATAGTAGGGCCTAAACGACATTTGCATTATTGTGGTTATGGCAGAAACCCGAAATGATACAGACCCAGAATAAAGATTGAGTCCCTCAATTTTCCCTGGCTTACTTTGGATGTTTTTTGCTCCACTCCCCACATGCATAAAAACCCTTCCAGTGCCCCCCCCTTCTGACCTCTCTAAGACACTAAATGAGAACAATAAAACACTAAGGGACCATAACGAATACAGTCAAAATGGTACTGGTAGCAGGCCACAAATACCAGATTTTCCATTTTGGCCATGTGTTGAGAATTGTGTTCCTATTTTCATTAAAGGGGTGGTTCACTTTTAACTTAACTTTTAGTATGTTATAGAATGGCCAATTCTAAGTACATTTTCAATTGGTCTTTATTTTTTATTTCTTAGATTTTTTTAATTATTTGCCTTTTTCTTATGACTCTTTCCAGCTTTCAAATGGGGGTCATTGACCCCATCTAAATAACAAATGCTCTGCAAGGCTACAAATGTATTGTTTTTGCTACTCTTTATTACTCATATTCAAGTCCTCTCCTATTTATATTCAAGTCTCTAATTTAAATCAATCATGCATGGTTGATTGGGTAATTTGGACCCTAGCAACCAGATTTCTGAAATTGCAAACTGGAGAGCTGCTGAATAAAAAGCTAAATAACTCAAAAACCACAAATAATAAAAAATGAAAACCAATTGCAAATTGTCTAAAAGTTAATTTAAAGGTGAACAACCCCTTTAAGAGACACTGATAAAGCAGCACAAAAGTGTCCCAGTCTAGCAAAATATTATCAAAAATATTGAAAAGTCTGAATTATCTTAGGAATTGTGAAATCCCCGGCAATATAAATATCTGACCTTTGGGCAGCCTCTAGGTTTCTGTTCTGTGAAGTAAATAATGTAAGATCATAGTCTAATATAGTCTTGGTGAAAAAGTATGTCAGTAAAGTAGATCATCAGCCTAAAATATCAGAGTTCAGTTATAGTATGTTCCTCTGCTTAAAGGTCCTGTTGCCATAGGATTACAGATTCCTTCATCATATGTTCTTATATCGCTAAGTCACCTCTGCACTAATTTATTGATAAATGTGAAGGTTTCAGTAGATCCAGGTCAGGATATACCATGTCTAGTAGCTATCAGTAGGTGGACTTGCTGAGTTGTCATGAAAATGTTTTACTACTTTTCTGAGCGGTTTCAGCTTCATTATTACATAGCAATTCTATTGCTTTAAACTAGTGTCAGAGACGGATTAATGGCATGTGGGCCCCTAGGCTACATCCACCGGCCCCCCTTCTAGGCTACTGCTGGGTCCAGATGTAAGATCAGATCCAGGCACGTGTTCATCCAAGCTCTCTACACTGGGTTGGGTTTGGATCTGCATGCACCCGGGACTACAAAAGTGTCTTGCCTGCCTTCTTCTGCCAGCAGGTGCACCCGACCGGACCCAGCAGCGCAAATAAAAATAAATATTAAAAGAAAATAGAAATAATAATTGAAAAAAAGCTAGATGGGCACTGATCACATTGGGTCCCTTGACTATAGCCTGTTCATTAATCTGCCCCTGACCATTGGTTGTCAGACTTGTCACTTCAAGCTCAACTTCCAGGTCCAACGATGGTCAAGGCTCCCCTTGAGTCATGTTAAGGTTAAAGATATAGGAAAATATTGGTGTAGTAGTCATTGACCTTCAAGCTGGATATCTGGTGTGCCTTGCACAGGTTACTGGCAGGGGAGGAGGGTGACATTTTTTATTAGGGAAGCCACCAATACATAGATTTCCATAGGAAAGTTTAATTAATATATACTTCTACGTGAAACTTGATCTTTTTGGGAAAGCTTAACCTCCCTACATTTAAACTCATTGCATGTATAAACATATACAGTTTAGTTATCTGAAATAAAGTGGTGGTTGGCTTTTTTTTTTTTTTTAAAAAAAAAACGTGTTTTTTCGCCTGAAAATGAAGCAAACATCCGCATGTGTGTCCAAGACCCAAGATTATCAGTGCATTCCACTGACTGGTGAATTTTTCCAATTGCACCAAATTTGAATCTTCATCAAACAAAAAAAAAAAACAAAAAACTAGTACTACCTCTGAACTGATTACTAGGTATCTCAATGCATGAATAACACTAGAGTCATAAATCATCTCTGAACAGATTTGTTATTCAGATCAGTCAATTTCCAACCAAATACTTATGTGCCCCACCCCCACTGAGTCATCTAGCAAATCATACTCTGGCTGATCAAGCAGAAGGAAACCTGGGGTGACAGATGACCCAATTAGGTGCAGGTATGATGTCATTTGCTAAACCGGAGCTACATACAGCCTCAATTCTGTGTAGCCACCAACTGATCCATTGATCCACATCCACGTTCCTGGAAAAACTGGCTAATATCTGCTCATCATCCTGCAGGCAGTACAAAATGTAAATGTCTTTTATTTTTAGAAAGTATCATCAAGCTTGGAAAAAGTCTCTGTCTAGCCTGAAACGTCGCTTATCCAGCTCCTGCCAGTGTTCCAAATAAAGGCATTTTTATTCAAGGAAAACTTGCAGCGCTGTACTTCAAGTAAATTTTTTGCAAAAAAAAAGTATAATGTAGCAACCCCCATTTTCTTCCTGTTGCTCCATAACCATGTTTATCCATGGAAAAAAACCAAATATTTATATTACCAAATTTCCCTTAAATAAATACAACAAGGGGGGGGATTAAATCCGGTATTGTTGTGCCCCTTTAAACTTGTCTGCTAAAATAGAGTTTGAATCATTGTAGAAACACTTTTACAATGAATGCCATACTTGTAATCCAACAGCAGATGGAGGTCACCATTGGGAGTAAAGTACTGTACCAACTGTCAGTAGTCAGATCTTGGAAACACTGATTGCAAATATGGAATAACCTATTTCAAAAATGTGTTTTGTACTATAATTGATTTTTTTTCTATCATCCCAGGTTCCCCAGTAATATGTGATATGAGTTAAATTGAGGTTACCCATTACTTGCATCCATTGGCGAGGAAATGAGGCGTTTTATGAGAGAAACTCTGACACAATCCAGAGAGAGTAGAATGGGGCGAGATGCACTTACAGCTTCTTCAATCATTAATATGCATGAGCCTCAGACCAACAACGAGGAAGAAAGTGAAGATGAAAACCAGATGGATGCATCTGACAGTCAGACCCGGCACATGCCCATCCGCAGGAACTCCCGATTCTACAGATCCATGAGGGTACGGAACAGGCAACGGAGGGATAGACTGAGCAGCAGGGAAGGAATGGAAATTGACTCCCAAACTAATGGTGAGTAAAGTCAGTTTGCAGAAATAAGTCATAACCAGAGTGCACTTCTCTTTTTTAACCAGGAGTCACAGGCAACCCCATAACATTGCATTTGAACCTTAAAGGAATTGTTCACCTTCCAACACTTTTTTCAGTTCAGTTGTTTTCAGGTTGTTCACCAGAAATAAAGGAAGATTATTTCATACTTACCGTGATCTTCCTTTCCTGGACGAATTCCATGTCAGTACTCATCGGGATAACCCCTGCTCCCATTAGAAGGACCCTCTCCAAGCCTTTAAAAGGCCAACCACACCCACTTACCGGCGTCTTGCCGCCCCCACCACTGACCGGTATTTTTTTTTTTTTTTAAAAGGTGGCAACCCTACAAGTAATGCGTTAGGTTAGAGCAAGCCTATATCAGAACCTAGCAGCCACCCAGCCCAGTGTTCTAAATTCATTAGGGCTACTCATTCCGTGTGAGCAATAGCCAGAGCATGTACTGCAGAACAAACTACGAGCACACAGATATAATCCCAGCAACATGCAATACATAGTTTATATTAGCTGCTGCTTAGGGCAATCCTATATCAGGCCCTAGCAGCTCACCAGGTCTGTGCTCTACATCCATTAGGGCTATTTGTTCCAGGTGAGCAATAGCCACAGCATATACTGCAGAACAAAATAGGAGAATACAGATAAAATCACAGCAACCTGTAATACATAGTATAGATAGCTGCCACTTAGAGCAAGCATGTATCAGGGCCTAGCAGAACGCTAGACCTGTGCTCTACATCCATTAGGGCTACTTGTTCAGGTGAGCAATAACCAGAGCATGTACTGCAGAACAAAATAGGAGCTCACAGATACACTCACAGCAACATATAATACATAGTATAGATAGCTGCCACTTAGAGCAAGCATGTATCAGGGCCTAGCAGCCGGCCAGACCTGTGCTCTACATCCATTAGGGCTACTTGTTCCAGGTGAGCAATAGCCAGAACATATACTGCAGAACAAGATAGGAGCACATAGATACAATCACAGCAACATGGAATACAAATTTTAGATTAGCTGCTGCTTAGTGCAAGCATATATCAGGGCCTAGCAGGCGCCACCCAGCCCAGAGATCCATATTCAATAGGGCTACTGATGTCATGTATGCAAATGGCCTGAACTCAGCACCATGCGTGTCAGTTAGGGTTGCCGGCCTAGCCGGTAAAACACCTGCCGGGGCCGGTATTACAAATTTACAGGCAATGTAGCTGCCGGTAAATTTGTAATACACCTAACAAAAGCCCATGGCCTGCCCCCAAACTCACCTTTTTTGAGGGCTTCTTGTCAATCTCAGCTCCGAGGCTCCACCCCTTGATGTCACAATCCTCCCCAGCCAATCACACACCATGGCTCCGCCCCTTTTGACATCACAGCCCACCCCATTCAAGTCGCGGCCCACCCCTCTGTTTCCACCCCTCCACCGGCCGGTGGAACTTTTATTAAAAGGTGGCAACCCTAGTGTCAGTATACAATACATGCCAGCATAAGAGCATGCTAGCCCATTTATCTATTTGTATTAGGGCTACTGGTTTCAGGTGGGCAAACAACCAGAAGCAAGCATAGTGCAGGTAAGCATATGATTACATTGCATGCAAGCAGTTAGTAAGACTTTAGTACACTGCACATCAGCATATGGACACGCTCCTTACCTGCCGCTTATTATGCAAGGCTTGAAGCAGACCCCCTTAATGCCACATATTTCAGGACACTCTCTACATCCATTAATAGGTTCATTGTTAACAGGAAGACAGGCCTCACAAGTTTACTGACAACAGCAGTACTTACCTGAAGCTTCTGAAGCAGCGTTTAAGTCTGCAGAGTTTAGAGAGTGGGCGGGGCCATCACCACTTGCTATAACTGGCAGTTGCACAGCAATCATTTTATTATACTCAGCTGGTGTCAGCACAGACAGAGGAATAATCTGATTTGTCTGCATAAGCAGGTAACCAAAAGCAACTGCTGAGGTTCTACAGAGGCAAATTGAATAATAAGTGTTGGTGCCTCCTGCAAGCAGGGGTGCTTCGCCAATGAGGCGAGTTGAGGCTGTCGCCTCAGGCGGCAGCACCCCAATAGGTACCAGGGGCAGCAAAAATGCTGCTCCTGGTACTTTAAGAGCGAATTTCTGGGGGAGGGGGGGCAGCAGCAACTGCTGCTGCCTCAGGCGGCGGAGGGGCCAGGATCGCCCCTGCCTGCAAGGGCCCAAGTCTGCTGCTATTTTGGCTGAAGCCTATAGAGCAACTTTTGTTTTTGTTTTTATTTATTTTGACTACCTCCACCTTAGGAAAGACTGTTGAGGGAGGCAGCTGGCCATAAACCTGCCCCCATTAAAACTTAAAAGAAAACTAAAGTAACAGGAGACAGTAAGGTTCAGGACCCTAACTAATTATGTCTAAACTAACTGCCGCCTCCCTCGCCCATCCGTAAAAAAATGGGGTGTACGGGCCACATACACCACTGCCACCAGGCCTGATGCTTTCCCAAGGTTAAAAAGAAAAATTTGCTTCCAATGGGAACAAAAGGCAAAAGCAAAAGTGAAGGAATAAAAAAAAGATGCCGGTAAGTGGGTGTGGTTGACCTTTTAAATGCTTGGGTTGGGTCCTAATGGAAGCAGGGAGGAGGGGCTATCCCGATGAGTACTGACATGGAGTTCGTCTAGGGAAAAAGATTTTTCCTATTACATTCCATTTTTAATTTTGTACTGTTTTTTTCTAAGTTTAAAGTTTAATGTCCCTGTCTCTGGTGTTTGAGTCTGGCAGCTCAGTAATTCAGGTGCAGATTCTGAACGGTTACAATTTTGCAACCTACCTTTTGGACAACAAGAGGTCAGCATGTGGCTGCCTAGGAATTCTGCAAATTCAGCAAAAATGCATTGGAATGTCCCTGCAGCTTCCCTACCCAGGGACCAGCTTTGGCCTGTTTGCCCATCTATATACATCTGGTCCTTAATAGGATCTGTTGTGCCATAACATCAGGTGCAGATTCTGAACGGTTACAATTTTGCAACATTTAGTTGATACATTTCTCAGCAGCATCTCTGGAGTATCAGCAACTATTGTATCAATTCTAACAGCTGCCTGTAATGAAACCCAGAGATTCTGCACAGCAGGGACAAAGATATGAAATGTATCAACTAAATGTATCAATTTAGAACAGTTTACTGGGTCGGCAACCCTCCCCTCCCAGAGCTGCTTTAGAAGGTAAGAAATTTCACTTTACACTTCAATATTAGCAAACTGTCACACATAGAAAATAGAAAGTAATTGGAAAAAGTCTTTGTTTCTGGTGAACTGTCTGAAACCAACTGAACTGAAAAAAGTGTTGGAAGGTGAACAACCCTTTTAAAGCATAGTAGTAATGGTTCAATTCTCATTATTTAATCCAGTTTGCATACTATTTTCCTTGTCAGGCAATGTGTTTCATTAATATGGAAAATGTTGTAGATTGTCGTCAAAGAATCAACATTTCCCCCCCCCCCGTGACTGCCCGCACAGTCTATTACGTAAAAAAAGTGCTCTGTTTGAAACCTGAGCTAAAAACACAAAGCAGTGCAACAGAGTTCTCAGACGCCATCTTCTGTCCATTCGGATACTCTTTGGGTCTCTTTGGCGACACGGACCCTGCAGACACATGCGCAGTTGAAGCTGATTCCTGACTAGTTCCAATTGCTCGTGCACCTGTAGGGTCCGTGTGGGCAGTGAGACAGTAAAAGTATTGTAATGAACAGAAGATGGCGCCTGGGTACTCTGCTGCGCTGATCTGCTTTTTTATCTCATGTTTTCAAATAGGGGCACCATTCTACATAATAGACTGTGTGGGGAGGGAGAGGTCAGGGGGTCGAAGGAGAGTAGTTAAGGGGGGCTGTTGTACCTAAGGGGAGTTTAGTTCTCCTATAAGGGTCTACCACAGGTGTAACACTATCGGGATAAACCTAACTGTCAGCATGTGGCTGCCTAGGAATTCTGCAAATTCAGCAAAAATGCATTGGAATGTCCCTGCAGCTTCCCTACCCAGGGACCAGCTTTGGCCTGTTTGCCCATCTATATACATCTGGTCCTTAATAGGATCTGTTGTGCCATAACAAGTGATATTACCAACGCACCTTATTATTGCTCTCGGTTTTCCCTCCCGTCAGAATGTGCTTAGCCAACAAACATCAGTAAAAAGTCCTTGGGTAATTCTGCTGCCCAGCAATCTGCAGTAAGCAAAATATTTCCTTTGCAAATTGTAAATGCCTACTCATAGATACGTTACCTCAGGCTTGTGGAATTCAAATGTATTATCATCCAGGAGTGACCTAATTAAAAAAGGTATTTCAACTCCATATAAAAGGAAATATGCTAAAAATTAAATAATGTAACATTTTTTAGTGCTTCTCCCAGTTCAGTTCTCTCTCTTTGCTGCACTGTATTGGGTCATGATCTGACAATGACCTACTACTCTCAGTAACATACATGGGCAACAGCACTCAGCATGGGAATGAATGAGCACAAGGTCATCCTCTGCAGTGTACTTCTGAAATGCCGTTTGCATAAATTATTACGGCCCCCATACACGGACCGATAAAGCTGCTGACAGACCAAGTTGGCAGCTTATTGGCCCATGTGTGGGGCCATCCGACGGGCGTCCCCATCGATATCTGGCTGAAAGCCGGCTAGATGCCGACCGGCAGGTTAAAAAATCGTGGCCACATCTTTTCGTTGATGCGCTCCCGCAATCCGACCGCATGTTTGGCCTCCATTCTGATCCGATCGTTGGGCCCTAGGGCGCACGGATCAGTCCGATATTGCCCACTTCAATCTCCCTTTGTATGGCCACCTTAAGACACTGGGCTGAACCATTTCTAAACTGCCTGTCATCTGAAAAACTTATGAAATGGCTTCTGTATTTACATGTCAAAAAATAAACTTAAAATACAAAGGACAAATAAATACTCTGATGTCGGGTACCTAAGCTCCAATGCTGTAGACCTGGTGAAACTTACCTTTGTCTACAGGAACTAATTTTTTGTTCACTTTAAAAGGCAATAGGTTTTTGCTCACGTATGCAGAAATATTAGTTGTGTTTCAGTTTTAATATGTTTCAGTTTTAATATGGAAAATGAAAACTGAATGTGCATTTGGCCATGCTTTTTAATGGATTCAGCTTTGAATAACATCCAAAAATGATGGATTGGTCCTTTGCTCACAAAATATTTATTGAGATTTATGCTTGGACAAATATGTGAGCGCAGCTGCCATGATGGAGCAGATGCAAGAATGTTGGTTCCAGTAATTACCCCACTGGTAGAGCTAAGGAATTTTAATGAAAGCATTACATTTGCATTCAATGAGCTAGCAGTTATGCAGCAGCACATTTCAGCAAAATAATCCTGGCAGAATTAAACTTGACCCTTAAGCCATGTAGTGACATGATGGGTGAGGCACCTGAGGTGATTAAGTATCAAAGAAATCATGAAAACTATGGTAAATTTCCTCCACCAGATTTTACATTGTTTGTTTATTTTTTAAAGGTGTTTGCCATGTTGAACTATGCATTAATCCAGACCAGCAACACACAATTTACACACTAGTTGGTCTGTACCTATGGGAATAGATGTCGGTGTTCAACGCATTAGAAACTGCCCTTGAGCACCAGTGGCTGACAAATATAGTCAAAAAGGAAACAGTGCTATGCTTAGTACACTGTATAGTACAGGTATGTGATCCGTTATCCAGAAACCAGTTATCCAGAAAGCTCAGAATTACAGAAGGCTCTCTCCCATAGACTCCATTTTATCCAAATAATAGAAATGTTTCAATTTCTATTCTATTTTATTTAAAATGATTAATATAATAATAAAACAGTAGCTTGTACTTGATCCAAACTAAGATATAATTAATCCTTATTGGAAGCAAAACCAGCCTATTTTATTTAATGTTTACATGATTTTCTAGTAGACTTGAGGTATGAAGATTATGGAAAGATCTGTTAACCCCATGACCCGAGTGTTCTGGATAACAGGTCGCATACCTGTAGTAGTCACTCTGTGGGCTCAATGTTAGCATTTTAACAAGGTATTTTACCATAAGGGGCAGATTTACCAAGGGTTGAATTTAGAGTTCATCGTAGTTTGTAAAAACTCCCATATACTCCCATGAACTCGAAATTCGGGGGGGGGGGAAATCGACCAATCGTAATTTTTCAATCGAATTCGATTCAAGTTTTTTCTCTGAAAAAAACTCGATTTTCAAAAAGGCTACAAACAACATCAGATTGATCTCAGGACGTCCCCCATAGGCTAAAACAGCAATTCGGCAGGTTTAAGGTGGCGAGTAGTCGAATTCGGATTCTTAAAGGGCCAGTACATGATGAAAATCGAATTCAAATTTTTTTAAAAACTCAAATTGAATTTTAACGATTCCCTAGTTGAATTCCACTTAAAAAGACTTGAAAATTCGAATTCGATATTCAAATTCAAGAATTCTAATTTTCACTTCGACCCTCGATAAATCTGCCCCTAAGTGTTCGGCACCTAGTATACCAGGATCTCTCAGTTTGCCTTCAATAGATTTGACACATAGATTCCTTACCCACTCAAGTTCCTAAAGTCTGGAGGGTGCCATCTGGGCACCTTACACCCCACTACTTCTCAGTGGACACTAAACCTTATTAGCTGTCTGTCTCACACTTTTAGAACATGCAATGACAGTAGCTATCTTATCCTGCAGAGAAAGCAATTGAGCTCTCTGGACTAGAACAGCCAAATTTCCAGTTTAATAAGTGAGGGATCCCTTTCCTTTTATAGATGAAGAAATACATTACATGACTCGGACTATAGAGACACATTCCCCCCACAGGGCGCATTTTAAGGTGAGGGGGCTAATAGAACCTTTTTCTTTTAAATGAAACCTAGTATTAGGCCTCACATGCCAGGAGGGAGCTCCTCATGTGAGCCAAAATGTTGCGGCACTGTACTCACACACATGTGCATAATGAGCATGCCAGGAGAAACACTCGTTATGCACACATACCACTAAATATGGCCGCCAGTACCAGGAGCTCCCACCCATTGTAGATGACATAGCGCTTGCAGGGGGCAGTTTTTTTTTTTTTTTTTTTTTAATTATTCTTTGCCCCAAATGGAGTACAGGCTCTATAAGCCCACAGATAAAATTTTAGGGTGACAGGTACCCTTTAAATTCCCTGCAAGTCTTGTAACCGTGATACTGAAGATAATTAGGAAATATTTTGAAGAGAAAGATAAGCAAAAATAAATAAGAATAATTCTAAAACTAACACCTCCCAGTCAATGTAAAATAAATAGTAAAGACTACTGAAAAGTTGTATGCTATATATCTATCTGTAAAAGTTCATTTAAAGATGAAACTCTCCTTTAATTTGTGAAAGAAACCAAAGTGAACTATCATGAAAACAAAAATGTAAAATAAATCTCATAAAAATTTAGTACCGTATTTGCAATACGTGAATTTGTTATTGTTTCAAAATTCTGTTTCTGAAATACAGTTATGTTATAATTAAACTATACCTTATTCAGTTTATTTAATGTTTAAATGGTTTTTAGCAGATAGAATTTGTATAAAGAAAACCCCAGGTTCCAAGCATTCCGGATAATAGATCCTACACTTGTAATTGCTACTCTTCACAATCCCTCTCAGAAATTTGTGTATATGCAGCAGTCCAAGGCATAGTTCAGCTACACAATTTGCCCATGCTCTTTGGCTTTTAATAATTATAATGTTTTTTATTTCCTTGAGATGAAGCTTCTATTGCATTTTTATTTTGTTATAATTCTCCTTTAAGAGACCTTGGCTTGCATTAAGTACACTGTGTCACTGGGAATTGTAGTTAGTAATTCATGCTGGGATCTGTTATTCCAGGGAAATCTTAGACAAGTCATGATCACTCAGATTAATGTTTCCCTTGCTGATAAAACGCTGTTTATCACACACTTCAAGCATTCGATTGATATTTGTGTTAGAAGTAAACTGTTCAGTTGTGAAAATGAGGCTGGAGATCAACAGTAATGCATGGAAAACTGCCTTTGCCTACTTTTTAGGGCAGAGACACACAGTCAGATTTTGGGAGATTAGTCGCCCGGTGACAAATCTCCTCTTCTTCGGGGCGACTAATCTCCTAAAACCGCCAGCTAGAATGTAAATCGCCTGCGGGATGGCATTGGAGCGTTTCATTTTCTGAAGTTGACACGAAGTTTCCTCATGAGGAATCTTCGGGCGACTTTGGAAAACAAATCGCTCCGAGTGCCATCCCGTTGGTGATTTTAGGAGATTATTTATATTAACAATAGTAGTGTTTCCGAAGCAAACACAACATTATTACCAGTGCAGGGCAACACCGCATTATATTTTTATTACTTTAAAACGATTTCATTTTTTGATGTTACTATTCCTTTAATGGTTTATCAGGTTAATGGACTTGGGGAAATAGTGACCATGTTGCAGCATTACCCAAAAGAATACTTGTACAGTGTATATGATAAGAGTCAACAATTATAAATCAGTCAGGGGCATCTGAAATTAAAGGAAGAGTAACACCAAAAAATTAAAGTGCATTCAAGTAATGAAAATATAATGTACTGATTGTGCTGCACTCCTACAACTGGTGTTTTTGATGCAGAAACTCTACTATAGTTTATATAAACAAGCTGCTGTTTAGCCATGGGGGCAGCCATTCAAAGCTGAAAAGGGAGACAAGGCACAGGATACTCAACAGATAACAGATAAGCTCTGTAATATGCAATGGGATTCTTCAGAACTTATCTGTGATCCATTGTGTAGCCTATGCTTGAATTGTGCCACAATAGCTACACAGCAGCTTGTTTATATAAACTATAATAGTTTTTCTGAAGAAAACACACCAGTCTGGCCAGTGCAGGGCAACAGTACATTACATTGTCATGCTTTTAAAACATTTTCATTTTTTGGTGTTACTGTTTCTTTTATTTACCGTACCCTTCCTGTGTTTTATAGCTGGCCATAGATGCAAAGATCCGATCGTACGAATCATCGTACGATCGGACTTTCCCATCTCCCGACCCGCCACTAACCATTCAGATCAAAGTCTTACCAGTCAGATTAGTAAAAGAACAGATCAGCAATGTTCTGCCCCTGACAGCAATCGTACGATATCTATGTCCAACCAAAGCTAGTGACAGTCTCCCACTGAAAATTGTACGATCGGCAATACACGCAGAGATATTATCGGCAGCCGACAGAAATTTTCTAACCTGTCCGATCGACCAAACGACCGATCTCCGCCGGACGAAAAATGTCGGGACTCTCCACACACGTTCCGAAAATCGTACGAATTCTCGATTCGTACGATCAGATCTTTGCGTCTATGGCCACCTTAACACTAGTAAGAAGAGTAGCCTCTCTTATAGGAATGTAACTAGCATAATGGGATCGTATACGTAGCACAAGGCAGCTTGCATTTTGCACACTGTTTTGTGAGCTCTGTTTCACTGCCCCTACAAATACAGCACTGACTACATATGTTTTCAAGCTTGGAGGCATAATTCAGTCAGCATAAACTCATAAATTCAGTTTAGTCTATTATGTGGATGTAGCAGTGAGTGGTCAACAATTCTCCCAATTACAGGTAGGTAGGGAAGAAGGCAGTATACCCACAGTGCTATGTACTCACACTTGAGCCTCTCATATAATCCTAGTTATTCGATACAGATTTTGCCCAAAACCGTGCCTGCCCTTGCCTATTGCCTTCAGTGGAAATGAATGTCTTTTGAGGTGGTTTTCAGCCTGTGAATGCTCAAATGTGTGTTTTGTGCTAAATACTGCCTTTATTAAAAGCAGACTCCATTAAAATCCCTGGAAGGTGTCAGAGATTGTTTTAGGTTCTTCTTCACGTCTTAAATACATCAGCCGAGAGAATGCTCCTAGCTCCTCTAAGTACCTTAGGATAGGTCAAAAGGAGTACAGGTAGCTCAGCTCATGTGATAATCAAACTTCATGGCTAGCCCTTATAGAGCACCTGCACTTGCTTGTTTTGCTCAGAGTGCCACAGGAGGAAATTCATTGTTTGCCACTGACATTCTTTTGAACGTTCTGCATTCCTACCCTGTGACATGCAATTCTATTCCAACGATCTGATGTCTCTTTGCTACTCCTTCATTCAGTTGTCTTTCTTCATTCCATGCACCATATGGGCCTGATCAACATATGGCCTGCAAAAAAGCATCAAATACTGCTTGCATAAAGAACTAGGTTTATTATCCATAGATACGCAACAGGTATAGATCCGTTAACGGGAAACTAGTGATGTGTGGGTCGAGAAAAAAACTCGACCCGACTAGAAAAAAACTTGACCCACCTCAAACCTGTGCTCCGGCCGGCCCGTGCCCACCTTACACCCGGCTTTTCCCCTCCATTTATAGACCAGCTCTGCCCCACCCCGCTGATAACATTACAAAAGGGGCAGGTGCACGCCTATGAAACCAGAAGTCGGAAACCAGCAGTCTAAGGTCGCGGGAGGGGATAGCAGGCAGAAGACCTTAACCCAAACCCACAAATGGTGCAGCGAGGTTGGCTTTCCAATTAACTGTCAGTAAAGTAGATTACAGTGCTCCTCTTTTTGAACAGGGGCTCAGACCCTGTTAGTGAACTGTTACCAGTAGAGTCTTTAGGGGGAAAATATAAAAATGTATAGCCACCTGTTTAGATCAAGTTCAGACCAATAGTTGTATTTATTGGTGAAGGTAAATAGACCCATCTGGTAAGAGCTCATGTATTACAGCCTGGACACAAGAGCACTAAGTGGTGTAAAATTGTGCCTCTTAGTGATCAGTTCTGCTACACTCTGCTCTTTACCAAAGCACAGAGCACAGCACTATTGCATGTAAGGCAGCCATGCACTTAATTCATGTCATAGGCAGGTGGTAAGTGGTGCTCCATAATCTGTGCTTCTGAATATGTTGGAGCAGTGATCCCAAACCAGTAGCTCGTGAGCTACTTGGATGTTGTTCTCAGTGTCCTCAAAGCAGGTGCTTATTTTTGAATTCTAGGCTTGGAAGCAAGTTTTAATTGCATAAAAACTAAGTATAGTGTCAAGTAGAGCCTCTTGTAGGCTACCAGTCTGCATAGGGGCTACCAAATGACCAATCACAGCCCTTATTTGGCACCCCAAGGGAATTTTTTATGCTTGTGTTGCTCCCCAACTCTTTTTACATTAGAATGTGCCTCACAGGAAAATAAAGGTTGGCAACCTCTGTGTTAGAGGGAGCAATAGGGACACCCACATTCTTCCATCAGCCCACCCCTCATAAATGCAGCAATGTCCCTCTTATAGGAGAGGAGGAGGTCTGTGCAATTAGGGTGCTACATACAGAGATGAGTGCAAAAGACCATTGCTGTATTACACTTAGTTAACTGCAGGATTGTGAAGTTGATTCACCTACATAGGTGCTATACTGAACAAGTGCACTTCCCAAAAGCAACCAATCAACAATTTGTTGTTTAACAATCCATTTCACGTTTGAATATGAAAACGTTGGTTGTTATTGGCAACAATGCTATTGCAATATACCACCCATGTTTGTAAATTATTACGGCTGTCTATTGTACATCCTTGGGTTGTTGTTCAACTTGAGCAGTCACCACCACTCAGGAGAGCCCTGAATGCCGAAAATTATATGGAAACCACAACAATGTTTTCTCATTGAATTATAGCTTGGCGTCAACTTAAATTCACTTTTATTTTACGTGTTGCAATGTTATACAGCTCTCCCAGTACTTTGAACAGTACAGGTGGAAGAAAACAACTTTATTTTAGATAACCACATTACTTTGCTGCCAATAAAAAGAACATTATATAGGGTTTCATAAACCACATGTGTTTGTGGTGCACAGAGAGAATGTTGCTAGGTGTGGCAAACTTGCCCTAAATAAAGACATTCATTAACTCATAGGCCTCATAATAATTTCAGAAAATTACCCATCATCTAGATATATAAATAGCATTATTCAGGTAAGCTCTGGTGATACTTCACTAGGTATGCATATTTACTATAACTGTACCAGTCTGGGTGTATTTGTTTATGTAATGCTGATGTCACAGCCAGATTCCAGGCATTCACACACAGACAGGTGTACTCAATGCACAACTTCAAAGTAATTCTTATTCCAAAAATGACAAGTGATGCAGTGTGGGATGCAGCGCACAATATCCAAATCTGGACCGAACTGCTGCCTGTGGGAAGCTTAAGGGCAGAGACACACGTGGAGATTCAGGGAGATTTAGTCGCCTGGCGACAAATCGCCTCTTCTTTGGGCGACTAATCTCCCCAAACTGCCTTCCTGCCGGCTAGAATCTAAATTGCTGGTGGGATGATACTCCGAGTGCTTAGTTTTTCGAAGTTGCCCGAAGTTTCCTCTCGTTCCGAGTGCCATCCCACCGGTGATTTAGATTCTAGCCAGCGGGAAGGCAGTTCAGGGAAATTAGTCGCCCGAAGAAGAGGCATTCCGCTGCCGGACGACTAATTTCCCCGAATCTCCATGTGTGTTTCTGCCCTAAAGGTGGTTATACAGACCAAAATGGATAATCTGATGATCAATGGTGGCAAATAATATCTATACAGGTATGGGATCCATTATCCAGAAAATCATTATCCAGAGTGTACTGAATTACCAAAAGGCTGTCTCCCACAGACTCCATTTTATCCAAATAATCTATAATTTCCAAAGTGATTTGCTTTTGCTTTTTAATAATAAAACAGTAAATTGTACTTCATTCAAACTAAGATATAATTAATCCTTATGGGAAGTAAAACCAGCCTATTGGGTTTATTTAAGATTGTGTAATAGACTTAAGGTATGAAAATCAAATTACAGAGAGATCCATTATCCAGAAAACAGAAAATCATTTCATAGTTACCGAGATTTTCTTTTCCTGGCCATCCTCCCTATCAACATAGACAAACACTCAATCAGAGGGAATTAACCCATGAGTGTTTTTCTATGTGGATAGGGGGGATGGCCAGGAAAACAGAAAATCATTTCATCATACTTACCAAGATTTTATTTTCCTGGCCATCAACATAGAAAAACACTCATGGGTTAATTCCCTCTGAGTGAGTGTTTGGCCAGGAAAACCCCAGGTCCCCAGAATTCTGGATAACAGGTCCCATACCTGTATTTAAATATCCCTGTATGCAGCTGAAGGGTCTGCATCCACAGAAAAGTAGGAATAAAATCCGTACTCCGAGGAGCTTCATCTTGGGAAAGAGAAAAGTATCTAATAGTCACAATGTTGTCAATAAGAGTTCAGAAAGGACATGACTGCAGTTATTGTCAGGGAGTACTGCCCACAGGCACAATGAAATTATTATTTACAGTGTTATGGTAGCTTTATGCCTGTACACTGGGAACAAACCCAAGTGCAGCAAGCAAGGGCAGAGCAGCAGTTTAATAGGGCTTAAATAAAAGCGAAGTGGGTTACATTTCTGCTGCACAGGATAAAATGACTCATAGATTTTAAATGGTATTTAGAAAGTTAACTACTGCTATTTCTCATCCCATCAGCCCAACAGACATACGATGGCTCCAGACGTATTCATCTCAGTGTGCACTATAATCCCTCTACAGGCCCTGCAGGTTACAGGTATGTGCTGCGTGGACTGAAACAACAACGTTTAAAAAGACTTATAAGAGAGCCACCAACACCAAAAACATCAAATAAAAAGCATTATAAAAATTGAAGTCTATTGTTTGGCCTTTCCATAGACTTTCACTATAGATATTCTTCATAAAGTATTTTTTACCCTTAGCCATACTGTTTCATCTAAGTCAACTTCTATGAAATATAAATGCTCATAATAAGATATGTTTATGTTATATATTTGAATTCTTCATAGGATATTACTTTGGGTAACTTGGGAAAATCCATTGTTTTGATTTGTCCAGCCTATGCCCCCAGCCCAACTGACAGGGGTTGTTAAAATGTAATTCTAGTTGGAAGGTAAAACATTTCTTTGATTTAAGCTTTAAATGAATGCTGAGGTATCCTGCTCAATAACCAGAGGATAACAGACTGGATGTACTATCTATGTAATGTTTATTTGCACATTTATTGTTTATATCTGAGACATATAGTTAATTATTTTATACACTGAATACTAACACATTGCATACTGTTTACTAAGTAAAGGTGTGTTTTTCTTTTTCTAAATTGAATGAATAATTAGAGTAGTTCTAGCTCCTTTTGCACTATATCTCATGTTAAGGGCTGTCAAGGAGCTGCAAAAAGGCAGCTGTGCCCTATTTCTTACTTACATTACAGTAGAACCCCAATTTTACATTTGCCAGGCGGCAGCATGAGAACAGTGTGAATTCTGGGAAAACTTACAATCCAGGGACATGGAAAAAAAATGTGGTCATTCCAGGTGAACAAAAAAATCTGGGTAGGTAAAATCAGGGTTCTACTGTATCATTATGTAAATGAAGATCCTGGAAAAGTAAGTTGAAGAAAGTATAATGTAAATACCATATATGCTGGTTACTATCATGCAGGAAAGCTGATGCCACGGCAGAACTGAAAGGAAATGCCCTACACCAGAATAGTCTTCTAGGTTTAGTTGTTTATGAGACTGATCCCAGTGCTACTCAGTATCAGAATGCCATACTATTGATACTTTGGGGTGCAGTATGATGCACAATGTAAGGCACAAAGCTCCCCAACCGCAATCTCAGCCTGCCCCACGAGAAGAGGCAAGGGTCTGACCAGAGATGTCTGGATTCTGGGTGCAAGAGAGGGAAGTTGGCCAGATTCAAGACTTTTTGTGGTCATTATCAGCAGAGGATGCCGAACACAGACAATACTATATTTATATGGAAGATACAGGTATGGGATCTGTTATTCAGAAACCTGTGATCTGGAAAGCCCTGAATTATGGGAAGGCCATCTCCCATATATTACATCTTAATATATTTTAATAATTCAGTTTTTTAAAATAAAATAAAAAATCCTATTTCTCTGTAATAAAAAAACAGTACCTTGTACTGGATCCCAACAATGATATAATTAATCCTTATTGGAAGCAAAACCAGCCTATTGGGTTTAATTAATGTTTAAATTATTTTTTTAGTAGACTTAAGGTATAAAGATCCAAATTAAAGAAAAAAAACCAATGTCCCAAGCATTTTGCATAACAGGTCCCATACCTGTACTGGTCTTTTTGCTCCAAAATGTTGTGCTGTGAGAATTCCTGTATCCTACAGTGTTCCATTAAAATGCAATGAATTTGTACAGGGTACGACTGTGCAAAAAACATTGTGGATTATGCCATGGATTTTGCACTTTGCACCCTGCTCTGCACTTTGTAAATGAGCTGATAAATAGTATGCAATACATAATAAGGCAGATCGATTCAAAAGAAGGACTGTAACTGTGGGTTAGTGTGTGTGTGTAGTAAGGCACATTTTTCAGGATAAGAGGGTGGAATTGGGATAGTGTGTATAGTAAGGCAAGATAGTGCCAGGGGAAGGGGCAGAAACAATAAGGTTGAAGTTGCCACCTTTTCTGGACAGAATACAGGATTGTATTGTCAGGCAAGTTATATCAGTAAACTTGGAATTCAAGCCATCCATCCCGCAGGTTGTTGTTAAAGGGGCTGTTCAACTGTATATTAACTTTTAGTATGATGTGGAGAGTGATATTCTGAGACAATTTGCAATTGGTATTGGTATTATTTGTGGTTTTTGAGTTATTTAGCTTTTTATTCAGCGGCTCTCCAGTTTGCAATTTCAGCCATCTGGTTGCTAGGGTCCAAATTAACCTAACAACCATGCAATGCTTTGAATAAGAGGGACTGAATAGAAAGATGAGTAATAAAAAGTAGCAATAGCAGTGCTTGTGTAGCTGTAGCCTTACAGAACATTTGTTTTTAGATGGAGTCAGTGACCCCCATTTGAAAGCTGGAAGAAGTCAGAAGAAGAAGGCAAATAATTAAAAAAGTATAAAAAAGAAAAAATGAAGAGCGATTGAAAAATGTCTTAGAATTGGCCATTCTATAACATACTAAAAGTTAACTTTTACACCAGCACTCTGGACCATTACAGTCTGTTGGGGTTTTAGTTTAATAAGAGATAGGGCCGCTCCTGCCATAAGGCAAAGTGAGAACCTTGGTTTAGGCAGCAGCGAGCGCCAGTTACAGGGGTAGCCAAAAAGCCTCCTCTTGTAACTTTAAGAGCCAAATTTTCGGATTGTTACTCAGGCGGCAGCAGACCCAGAATAGGCAGCCCCAGAATCTGCGCTGATAAGAGCTGGAGGTTGTGTTATAAATAATGGGGGTTCCACACTGTATTTTTTCCTAGCACTGGGTCTATAAATATCCCTGCTGCCTGTCATTGCTGTAAGCAGCTGCCTATAAGCGCGGCTGGTTGTACTATGTCACTCTCATTCCCTTTTCTCATTCACCTGCCCGTCCCTAGCCACCCCTTGTGCCCCTCAGACAGTAGTAAATAGATTAAGGGGTCAGTGCCACTTTCCATGCTTCTCTTTGCTGTATTAACACTTGTGTGCCTCTACCATTACTGAGCAGTCTATTTTTGTCTTCGCTCTTTAATTCATATTTTATTTTCTCTGCCTCCTCCTGTAATTCTCTTCCTCTTTGCCCTCCCTTTCTCCTCCTCTCTTTTTCTCTTGCCAGTTTTTCTTTTCTCCTGCTTTTTCTCTCTCAGGCTTCTCTCCCCCTCTATTATTTTTCACTTGTCTCTCAATTCCGTTTTTTTCCCTCTTTTTTGACAGTGTTCACTTCCTTCTCCCTATGCGCTCCCAATTTAGTACCAGATAGACCCCCCTAGCCATAGACTCTTTTCCTTCTCGTTTCCCTGGTAACCACCCGGAGTGCATTCTCTGGCTGACAAGCAGCGTCCCTGCACTCTCAGCACCCTGAGCCTGTCTGGGAGAGTGCAGGATGGAACCCCTGGCAGTGTCCCAGCAGGAGACGGAAGATCCTGCATTTGACCCTTTAAGTCCTGGCGAGGAAGACCCCACAGAAGGGTGAGAGTCATTGTGTGGATGGGGGGGGACTGCTCAGAATGGTGACAGCTAAATATAGATGCTCGTTAAGTGCTGACAATCATGGGAGTATGTGCAGCATGTGTAGGTGTTTGTTGGTGCGGGTCCTTGTAGCTATAGGTATTGGCTTTGTTTTCCACTTTCCCTCATTTTGCCTTCAGATTTCACTTTCAGCATGCCCACAGGTTACAGGTCATCTGTGTCTATGCACATGCCTTTGCAGTAGTCCTTAGGTATTTATTATTTTGAGATACAGGGAGAAATATCCAACCTGCAGCCCTCCATCTCATTCTCAGCGTACATTGTGCAGCCACAGCCAAGGGCAGCAGGTTGGACAACCCTGGTCTAAACAGTGGCTACCTGTCTGCAGTGCTGCTTGAGCTTTGCACAGGTGCCCATGACTTTCCTATTCTCAAACACTCGCTTTTCTCTGTGCCTATGTAGGACTGTGCTTATGATTAGAGGTGGGTGGAAGTTAGTGCATAACTATGTGTCATTTTCATATAAATATGTGTCGATGTATGTAATCGTACTGTATTTGCTGCTTTGTGGGTGTTCATCATTACATTCACCTGCCTGTCCATATTGCTGTATAGAACACTGCAGCCTTACACACACTCACACATTCACGCACATACACACCCACGTCTGTAGTGACACATAATGACCCACATCTATAAATGGCACAATAAGTACACCGGCCCATTCTCACTAAGCAGCTCTATTCAGTAGCACTTATTCAAAGTGGCCGAAGGTCTTTCCTTCGAACAGGCAGCGGGCTTCATTTTTCAGTAGCGCTGCTTAATAAAAATGCATTAGCATAAATCTATATGTGTATCTCGCTGCTTGTGTTAATGAGTCACAATGTCAAGCACAGCCTATTAGCTTCCAAAAGAGCCTGGAATGTTTGGTAGTGGGTGTGTATTTCTGTCTAGCAGCTAAAGGGTTAATGAGAGCCAATGTTAGGGAAGGTAGGCCCCTGTCATTGGATTTCAACAGCTGGAGGGTTGCAATAACAAAAAGTTGTTACTCTGTGTTCTTTGTACTTTTATCTGCATCCTCTGCTTTCCAAGGGGCACAGAGACAATGTAATTTTTGACTATATATGGCCCTGGGGTTAAAAACAAAGCAGGTCTGCTTCTGTATAGGCAGTTGTTTTTGGTCAGGTTTTGCAATTCCGATTATTATTACCTGTCCATGAATTAATGCCATACTGGGGCAGGGACTGACGCAAATCATGAACAGACTCTGTAAAGCAATGTGTAAATGCATCAGCAATATATTTATTTATTACTGCTTTATTTATATAGGTCTAACACATTCCACAGTGCTGTACAGAGAATATAAATGATTCACATCAGTCGCTGCACCAGTGGAGCTTACATTCATAAGTCTCTAGCTCATGCATATAAATGGTCCATGCCAGGGAATGAATAATAATTTATCTCAGTGCAAAATAAGCTATTAAGCCGCCAATTGTATCAGTGTACGAACAAATCTTCAACTGAAGAATTTCTTTTTGACACTAGTCTGTTTGTTTTGTTTTGGACATACATTATTATTATGAATTAAATGAATCCCTGTTCCCTGTGTCTTAAAGCTTATATTTCTGCACCAGATGCAGGAATGACTGGTGGAAAAGTGGAATGAGCTTGTTACCAGTCACTGGTGCAGTTCTCCATATCGACAAAACTGTCAGCCCTCGCTGGTTTACTAAGAGCCCCAATTGCACGCTGTCACTCTCAGGCTTTTCTGCCTAAATGGAGGTTTTAAGTTGCAGGATGATAGTGCCAGCAGTCAGCGGCAGTTAAAATACGATAATAAAGTGTCAGAGCAAACATCAGGCTCATTTCAACTTCACAAAAGCTGCCATCTCGTTGTGAATTAGAAATGCACTGGTGATACAGCTAATTGCTAGAAATACAAATCGTGTAAACTAAGAATAGCCAAGCAGGCTTTCTGCATCTGATAGAGACTAAAGCTGCCAGCTGTGCCAGTATATAATCACCAGCAGATCAGCAGCACCGTAGTAACCAACGCTTCAAAAGGGGCACGCCGAAGCCTACGCTGTTACTGTAGGTCCAGACACAACGGAATATACATATTCTTTATAGAACATTTGTTATCTACAGTCCATTCTTGCTGACCAGCTGTAGCTATAAAATACACATTGTGCTGAATCAATATTTCTGTCTTTATGGCATTATACATGCTGCAGCAATATGGTGGCTTGTATCTACAAACTCCCAGCAATGCCAGTCACATATATACAATTTTAGTGCATGCCTGCAGGCTAACAAAGAATAATATAAACTGTACTGTGCAGAGGGTAACCTGTACTTATTTAAAGGGAATAGGATTAAGATGGTTTGGGTAGAACAGCCATTGCAATAGTATAGTGACAGTTGGAATGCCATAAGCTGGCTCTTGCACAAACATTTTTTTTTAAATAAAGTATATCTTTCAGATGTTAAAGGGGTGGGTCACCTTCAAACGACTAGTTGTTTTCAGATAGATCACCAGAAATAACGACTTTTTCCAATCACTTTACATTTTCTATGTGTGACCGTTTTTCTAATATTGAAGTGTAAAGTGTCATTTTTCACCTTCTGAAGCAGCTCTGTGAGCTGGGAGTGGATTGGGTGCGTTTTACAGAGAGAAAACACTGAAAAGGTCTCTTTAAGTAAATGTGGAACACTTATTACTTATTTATCAGAGGTCGCATTTGTGAGTTTTTTTCTACCTCGAACAAACTCACATCTCGAATTGTTTGCTAATTTATGAAAAAACCCGGCTGTAAAAAACTCAAATTAATGCAAATTGGGGGAAAAATTTGAATACTCAAATTGATCGAGTTATGGGCAAAAAATAACTCAAATAGCTCAAATTGATCAAGTTTTTGAGCGCAAACCACTGAAAAAACCCAGAAAATCATGAAGGCTAAAAGCATCTTCACTAGATAAACAATAATAAGTGACAAGATGAAAAGAGGAGATGAGAAATCGATTGATATGCCCGTGTTTATAACATCATACAGTAGGCAATATCCACAAGTGAAGAAGATTATAAATAAATATTTACCGGTCCTATATGGGGATGAAAGCCTTTGGAAGGTACTGCAATCTGGGTGTAAATTTTTAACAAGAAGAGCAGGGACTTTGAGAAATATTTTGGCCCCTAGTGCTATTAAAACAGAAAGGGATAGGAGGACCTAGTTATATAATAAAGGAACTTATAAATGTGGGTCAAACAGGTGTGTTACCTGTGAGAGTTTATATGTTTCATCGGTTTTTGTAAGTAGCAGCACAGGGAGGGCCTTTGATGTAAATAGTTACATCAATTGTAATACTAAGTTTGTGGTGTATTTGCTAAACTGTTCAAAATGTGAAATACAATATGTAGGCTGTATTACGCGCAGCCTGAAGTGCCGAATGAGGGAGCATATTAACCAAATAACTTCAGGTAGTGAGAGTACCGTCGTAGTGTCTAGGCATTTTCTAGAATGCGGTAGAAGTGATATTACTAAATTGAAAATACAGGGGATTGAAAAAAACGAGCCATCGGTTAGGGGTGGCGATCTGACTGCAAAACTGTTTCATAGGGAAGCTTTTTGGATATTTACATTGGGGACGCGTCAACCAGTAGGGTTAAATTTGAAGTTTGATATAACCTGCTGTGTTTAAAGATAGATTAAGGAAAACATTTCCCACTTTCCCTATGTCTTTTTCTTTCCTTTTTCTTTTCTTTTTTGATTGTAAATGAAATAAACTGTTTAACTGTTTAATGATTACACTAGTAATGGAAAGGGGGGGAAAAAAAGCAAGAAACAATGTTTATTATTCATTAATTATATTTATGTAAATTTACATTTAGAATGATAATAATTTGAACAATAATGAAATAGGACTAAATTGATTAAATTATATTTGATTAAATGAATACGTCTAAAAACAGATCCCTTTAATATCAGGGGTAGATAGGGATATGAAATGCATTTGCATTAAGTACATCTTCCATTTGATTAACCGCTTCCTCTGTCCAGGGTAAAACAAAGACATACGGATCGCAAACAAATTGATATTTGAGTAGAAAGAGAGGAGCGCAAGTATGCGGTTATGCATAAAATTATGGTGGCGAAGTGCCTTGTCAATCCTCTGAAAAAAGGTTTTAATATGTTTAAATTGTAACAAAGCGATCAGTTTTAATAGAATGTTGCGAGTTGTTTCAGTTGATGGGAAAGATAAGGGATTGTAAACGGATGTTTTGGGTCCGGCTCTTAATTTAATTCTAATTAGTTTAATGAGGTCATTTCCGGGTTAAGAGTTCAAATAACCGTTCGAGACAATGTTTGTTATACCTATGACTATGTATCTGTGATACGAAACGCGTCAGGATTGATATGTTTTTAATCTACTGAAATAAACTTGAAGTTTTTACTCGACGAGTGGACTGTGAAGTGCTTGCCAATATACATGACTAAAAACATCTTCAAATGGTTCAAGGGACATCTGCTATTGACTTCTACATGACCTCAACAGGTTTTAGTTGGAGTATTTTCAGATTCAAGCTTTTTACTGCTTCGGGGCATAAGAAATCTCCAAAGATTTTAGTTTTTACTGATACTACCCTTGAAAAACTGGAATTTTGTTGGGGAAACATAACTCGACCTTTGATAAAGAAACCCCTAAGATTCTGGGGTCATTTCCCCCCATAATAAAAAGACCTTTGTGCAATGTGTGGGACTGGTTTTGGCTTCAGCAGCTATCATTTAAGAGTTAAAAACCTTATATTCCAGGAGTGCTGTATAATATATTCCATGCAAGCCAGTTATTTATGATGGATTAAAGGTGCAGCTCATCTTCATAAAATATGTTCCTGTAAACGTTTCTTTAGAAATAATGGAAGCCAAGCCTACAACTTTCTCAAATGTATTATATATTGTTTATACATTTATCAGCAGCATCAAAAAATGGCAGCAATGGATTTATCAGATTGTAACAGTTGCTCTTTCAGAGATGCATAAATGTTCAGGGAGCAGAGTCAGGCGCAGTTGGGGCTGAAGCTATTGGTGATAAATTTAATAACAAATGTAAGAAATGTAAACAAATAACTAAGTTTGATCCTTGCTTACTGAACTGCTCCTAAGAAGCTATCAGAAAATGAAAATAGTCTGTTTTAAAAATAATTTATTAAAAACAATGTATTTGTAGGAAATTCAGATAGCAGAGATCACTGGAGGTGATATAAACTGTAAATTTATTTGACACAAGCTCAATGGATTCTGACCTTACAAAGAGTCAGAACCCTGAACAAAGGAATTACAGAGCCTCTATAGACCTGTAAAAAGGGAGATACCTGTGGGAGAGCATAGAGGTGTTGCTCCACAGCACAAAAAAACAAAGAACTGCTCTTACAGCCAAACAGATGGCTCTGCCCTCAAGGCCAGGGTACTAGTGACCAAAGCTAACTTGAGAACAGAATCCATCCAAGTTGGGGTGGTTCTGCTAACACAGAATTTTATTCTCAGTGGAATAAGATTGGTGAAATGAATAAAACAATAAGATTGGTGAAAATTAAAGGGAAACTCCATCCAAGAGCAAAATATATATAAATATATATATATATATATATATATATATATATATATATATATATATATATATATATATATAATTCTCAGCAGCTTAAAATATATGTTAATAAACATTTTTAATTGTTAATGAAAGTAAAGAATTGTATTTTATTATATAACTGTTTGGGTGGATTTTCCCTTGAACTATCCCTTTAATGTGTACAAATGCATGAACAAGTTTCTTTTTGGCTGTTGCCTAATGAATGACAAGCAATGAAGATGTGCAGAATAAGCTTTTCATGTACACTGGTGGATCCCAAAGGGTGGATTGAGACCTTCCAGTTCAGCTGGTAATTATTATGTGGCAAAAGCAAGATCGGTAGGAAGATGGTGCCGGAGTATACCTGAAAAGGGAGTTACAACCCCTGCAGCAAATGCCCTTGGTCTGGACTGGGCTAGACAGATACAAGTAAGTTCTACCAAGGGTATAAGAATGTCCTCATGGAAAGTCCAATACTGCCCTTTGTATCTGTGCTAAAACAGAAGTTTGGGCAAGTCATTAGACTTTGCATGTCTCTGTTAATTGTATTGGGTTAACCAATCCTGTTAGTATAGCTGGATATTAAATCAAACAGATTAAACTAAGCATTGCGATAAGCAGAAACATGACACTTTAGCACATGTACTTTAGGACTATTTATATATAAAATTTCTGTGACTAACTCTACTTATTCAAATGCTTCTTCCATCTCAGATACACTTCGGTTGGTGGGTGACTGAGGTGCAGGATTAGACCTGTATATCTTTTTATGAAAAGAACAGACAGAAGTGCAGCCATTATTCGTAAAAGCAGGGCATGGGGCAAAAAGATCTTGTGCTTGATGGATTATTTTTATTTACGTTTTAACGTAATGAAAATACAATGCAGTGTTGCCCTGCACTGGTAAAACTGCTGTGTTTGCTTCAGAAACACTACTATTGTTTATATAAATAAGTTGCTGTGCAGCAATGGGGGCAGCCATTCAAAGGAGAAAAGGCTCAGGTTACACATCAGATAGCAGAAAAGCTCTGTCTGTCTAATGGTGTTATCTATCTATTCATTAGTTAACCTGTGCCATATAGCCATTTTTACCAGTGCAGGGCAACACTACATGATATTTTCATTACTTTAAAGCACTTTAATTTTTTGGTGTTACTGTTCCTTTAAAGGGCAACTATTGCGAAAATGAAAATGTAATATAAGCTTCATCATACTAAATACAATCAATTAAAAATTCTGTACCGTTTCTGAAATAACCAAGTTTATCTTCACTTCTCCTTATTGACTGTATAGTCAATAAAATAGAATGTATTTTAGCCTGCAAACAATAGTCACAAGTGGCTCTGTGGCATACTACTAAAGATGTGATCTGTTCCACTTACAAATACTTGCCAATGTTTAATGACTGACTCTGACCCTATCTGCAATTCAAAGAAATGTTTGCAAAGTGAACAAATTATGCCTTTGACAACCCTTTGCCCCTCATGTAACAGTAGGATAGCGATTGCTCCAAAAGTTTACGCCACCTTCAAGCAAATGTTAAAATTTTGCAATGCACAATTAAGATTTGCAATGCAATAAAAGCCTAATAAAGAATATTACATTGTGACATGCAAATGTTTAATTTTTATCTGTACGCAAATTTGTTCTCTTTGCAAATGTTATTATATTTCCCCCAATGTGCGTGGAAGGTCCCATTCACAATATCTGATCTCTGGTCTGCAGACTGATTGGTTGGATAATTGTAAAGTGAGACTTCATTTCTCACCATAAGCCTTTGTCGGGCTTTTGTTATATGTCCTAAACAGGTTCTATTTATTTTAATTATAATTAATTTACTGCTCGCTCCTAAAATGTTTTTACTTGGAAACAGAAAATAAAGGACTTTATGTTCTCTGTAGTCATGGCTTAATACAACAGATATGCAGTGAAATCTTGCAGAAGAATTGTATTGTTCTTCAGTGTTTTCCTGACGTCTAATTTTAGAACAGACTGAATAAAAACCTGGAATTGCAGCGCATCCTGACACTTTATGTTCCGAAGGAATAAATGGAATATTCAGTGCATTAAGCATCATCCCCGCTTTATCCTGTGCTTTGCTTCTTTGCGTGCATTAACATGTCACTAAGTGCTAATGCTCTTGCAGCCCTGTAAAAGCTCAGGTGGAACTGGTATTTCTAGGGAATGACAGAAATTCCACGACTGGAACCAGAGGCTCTTTATAATCAAGTGATAAAGTGCAAGTGCAAGGTTGCACCTGGAACCCTACTTGAAGGACAGACTTTTGGTGACAGCCTCTTTAAAGGGATACTGTCATGGGAAAAAATAGTTTTTTTTCAAAATGAATCAGTTAATAGTGCTGCTCCAACAGAATTCTGCACTGAAATCCATTTCTCAAAAGAGCAAACTGATTTTTTTATATTCAATTTTGAAATCTGACATGGGGCTAGACATTTTGTCAATGTCATGTGACTTGTGCCTGCACTTTAGGAGAAAAATGCTTTCTGGCAGGCTGCTGTTTTCCCTTCTCAATGTAACTGAATGTGTCTCAGTGGGACATGGGTTTTTACTATTGAGTGTTGTTCATAGATCTACCAGGGAGCTGTTATCTTGTGTTAGGGAGCTGTTATCTGGTTACCTTCCCATTGTTCTGTTGTTAGGCTGCTGGGGGGGGAGGGAGGGGGTGATATCACTCCAACTTGCAGTACAGCAGTAAAGAGTGATTGAAGTTTATCAGAGCACAAGTCACATGACTTGGGGCAGCTGGGAAATTGACAAAATGTCTAGCCCCGTGTCAGATTTCAAAATTGAATATAAAAAAATCTGTTTGCTCTTTTGAGAAATTAATTTCAGTGCAGAATTCTGCTGGAGCAGCACTATTAACTGATTCATTTTGAAAAAAATGTTTTTTCCCATGACAGTATCCCTTTAAGCTCTAAACAAAGTTACAGATATATCATCCCTAAACCATAGTTCCCAAAATATATAGAACATTAAGTGCATTTGCAGTTATTGTGTGAATATATAATATACAGCACTTCAGTCTAAAGCCACATAGTTTCCTTGGCACCACTGATCCGTCTCACCTCCTTTTACAAATGGCGGGCAGTGTGCCTATTGATGTTGGAGAACCCTGGAGCTACTGCAACATGAGAATCTACAAAGGAAGCAAACCTTGCACCTGCAGGGGGGCCCAGGAGGTATAGGGGTCTTATGAGGCCCTAATTCATATACAGTTTCATTAAATATTGGTAAAACAATTCAAACTCTAGACATTTTGGGGCCCTGAAAAATAATTTGCTGTAGGACCCAGTAATATCTAGTTACACCAATGGATTAGATGGCATTTTTCTGCCGAGCTCCATAAATGACAACATTACAACACGAAGATTTTCCATGTAATTGCAGTTAATGCGTTACAACACAGCAGTTGCAGCCAGAATTACACTGGAATTGTGGGGGAAACACAGCACTGCGGGTAAAAACTAACACATGAAATTAAACGTTGCACACTGCACTTGCATTCTCAAATGTCTCCAGGTGTGTAGAGATGAACAGATTATCATAAAATTTCACCCTGGCCAGTGGCATAACTAGATCTTACTGGGCCCCACAGCTGATTCATTTCAGTGCCCCCAACATATTCAGGTTCCCCTGTTTTACAAATATATGTTGAAATTGTTCATTAATTAGTGACTCGTGGTGCCCCCTATACCTCCTGGACCCCCTGCTTCCTCTGTATTTACACCACTGACACTGGCCTTAAAGCTGAGTGGTCAAACCATTGTTCCAGGTTCCCCCAGGGGACTTGTCTTATAGTTTGGAACCACAATCCTATATTTTGCCTTTTGGAACAGTGAGAATGAAGTAGCAAAGCATGTGTACCCTACTCTATCACCCAGCCTGTATTTTGTTACATTATAGTACCCAAAACGTATATATGTTCTAGGACCCTGGCTTGGGGGGGGGGGTAGAATGTACAGAAGCTTCTGTTTAACTCATAGCATCCCAGACAGGAGTATGGGGTTATAACCCATTGCTGGTCATTGCTTGCCTCCGTTTCTGAACCCTTTCTTGGTGACGTTAAGGAGTCTGTTGTGTAAAGAACATAAGTAGAATTTCTGTGATTGCCCTTGTTTATTTTACTGAAGCCTCACCAATTCCATTTTGTAATCCCTTATTAAGGTGTCTTGAGAAAGACTGTGCCCATATTTGTATTCTCCTGTGTACTGAACTGTTTTGCTGGTTGGCTCAGCTCCCTGGATTCTCTGCGAAGAGAATGGAGATCTTAGTTTGGTGACCTTTGTGCTAAGGCACTTTTGCTTTCACAGGGATGAGGCTTTCCTGAACTTTCCCCACATCCAGATGACGTTGTTCCATAAAATCTGACTACATGACTGAGTGTTCTCTGAAATACCAACATTTTGCTTGTGTCTGTAATCCTATTCTATGCACAACAATATGATAGAGTGCTTCCACCCCTGATCATGTACCCTTTGCGGTACCAGGTGCTATACCAGAAGACCCACTCCTGCCTTGCGGGTCATGTAGATACATAGAAGAAATTCCAGTAGCACACTGAATGCTGAAAAAAGTGTTATATTTATTCACCCAAATACATACAGACAAGGGCAACGTTTCGGACCACTCGGGCCCTTTGTCAAGCCTTGACAAAGGGCCCGAGTGGTCCGAAACGTTGCCCTTGTCTGTATGTATTTGGGTGAATAAATATAACACTTTTTTCAGCATTCAGTGTGCTACTGGAATTTCTTCTATGTAATCCTATTCTAGTGATTAATGGTCCTGTAGCACCTGACAGGCTCCACAAATCCAATCCTCTTAATGTAAAATATATAAACATAACCATTGTTAGACATATTTGCTATTGATAAAATAGGATGACTAGATAAAATTTGTCTATAACTATAACACGTAGGGGCACATCTACTAAGGGTTGAATATCGAGGGTTAATAAACCCTCGAATTCGACCCTCGAAGTAAAATCCTACGAATTTGAATACTGTTTTATTATTATAGAGAAAAAGGAATGAGATGTTGTACCGTGTTAGCCATTGAAAAAATGCAGAAAATGTAAAGTTTGGTGATACCTTTTATTGGATAACTGAATAAGTAACAATTGCAAGCTTTCAGAGCACACAGGCCCCTTCTTCAGACAAAATACAAATGAAAGGCTGAAAAGGCACATCATATATACTGTTAAGCTGGCCATAGATGTTGAGATTTGTAAAAGATCCGATCCTCATCGTGAGACCACGATTTTCTCGGAATGATCGTACGAATTGACCATCAACTAAAAAGACCAATTTGCCAGGAAAACAAAGGGGAGCTGCCTGCTTGGCCCTGTAACATAGATAGATTGCACTGGGACCGACAAAGATTTTTTTGACCTGGCCGATCAATTTAATGACAGATGTCTGCCGGAAAATAGTAAGATGTATGATCGTTCGAATCCCACTAACCGCACGATAATTTCGAAGGATTGTCGGACTTCCCTGAAATTGGTCATTCGGCAAGAAGAATCGTTGTGTCTATGGGGAGCTTTAGATCATTGAAAAAGGGTTTATGAGCTGTCTGAGCTCAGTAGGGACTTCATCCAACAAGGATATAGGCCGGGAATGACAGACAGGCAAATAAAGAGAGCAGTTTCCATACCCAGAGAAAACCTCCTCAAATACAATGAGACAGACAACAATAACCGTGTCCCCCTTGTTGTTACCTATAACCCCCATCTGGAGTCCCTATGCAAAACCATAATGGAAATGCAACGAATACTCGTTAATGACAAGAGGTTGCAGAATATCTTTCCAGAACCTCCACTTCTAGCATACAGACAGCCCCCCAATTTAAAGGGAGTGATTGTGCATAGCTCTCTACAAGGCCCTGTAGAAAATGGCACATCTCCCTGTCTGCAAAAAAAGGTGTGAAACCTGTGCACACATATAAGAATAGACCGGGGACCAATACCGCAACGTCCACAGGAACACCAGATAAAAGGTTCATTTACCTGTAAATCAGACAACTTTGTATACCTAATAATGTGTTTGAAATGCCCCACTACAGGACTCAATGTGGGAGAAACAGGACAAACACTGCGCCAACGGATGAACTCCCACAGGTTTCACATTAAGCATGGCACACAGATGCCCCAGTGGCAGCACACTTCTGCAGCAATACCCACAGCATCAAAGATCTTCGGGTCACAGTTTTAAAGGGTAACTTCAAGACACAACAGGAGCGGAAGGAGTGGGAAGTTAAACTCATGAGAAAGCTTAACACCCTAGAGTGTGGCCTGAACAGAGCCAGGAGTTTTATGTCCAGATATGACTTTAACTAAGGGATATGACACCTAGAAAAAAACACAGCTAAGGACAATCTACAACTTAAAAGACACTTTCCTTAGGCTGACTTCACCTCACAATAAGGTGCTGACTGTACTAGTGTCGGCTTTCTTGACTAAAGCTAAAGTGTTCACCCTAGGGGGCTTATCAATATCTGGGCTGAAATATTGTATTATCTTTACAGGTCACAATTCCTATTTGTAGCCTATTTATATGTACCTGTATCTTGTCCAATTCCTAATTTGCCCTGTTGTGTTAACCTTACCCTATTCTCTCTTGGTCTAGTTCAAGCTATGTGACATGACTGAATCCAGACCCCTGGACTAATTACAACCCGCCCTAATTACTTTTATTATCTCTCTACAAGTTATCTCTGTCTATCTGTAACTTTCTCATTTATTGCCCATAAACCCTTTTTCAATGATCTAACAGTATATATATACATATATATATGTGATGTGCCTTTTCAGCCTTTCATTTGTATTTTGTCTGAAGAAGGGGCCTGTGTGCTCTGAAAGCTTGCAATTGTTACTTATTCAGTTAGCCAATAAAAGGCATCACCAAACTTTACATTTTCTGCAGAGAAAAATAAAATATTTAAAAAAAATTGACACCCTTCCCGTAATTCAGAGCTTTCTGGATAACAGGTTTGCAAATAACAGATCCTATCCCCTTCCACTCTTCCTCACCTACGCCACGGATATTTGGGAGGCATTTTAATCAAGGCGTATAGTGTTTTAAGTAAAACTGCATATTTTAGAGTAGTTGCTTTAACTAGATACAGATAGAGCTCTAGAGTGTGCTGGCTGATTATGCAGCATTCAAGAAACTATGTCTGTAAAGCATGTTAGAGCTTAAAATACCTAAATAACATGCACAAAGGAAGATAACAGCCCAATTTTAGTTCCTGAAATGTTTTATGCTGCCCGGCTTCTGCTACCTTTCCTAGGTAATTAAAGGGGTTATTCACCTTTGAGATAACTTGTAGTATGATGTCGAGAGTGATATTCTGAGACAATTTGCAATTGGTTTTCGTTTTTTATTATTGAAGGTTTTTGAGTTATTTGGCTTTTTATTCTGCAGCTCTTCAATTTGCATCTTAAGCAATCTGGTAACTAGGGTCCAAATGACCCTAGCAACCATGCATTAATTTGAATAAGAGACTGTAATATGAGTAGGAGAGGCCTGCATAGAAGGATCAGTAATAAAAAGTGACAATAACAATACATTTGTAGCCTTACAGAGCTTTTGTTTTTTTTAGGAGGGGTCAGCAACGCCCATTTGAAAGCTGCAAAGAGTCAGAAGAAAAAGGCAAATAACTATAAAAAGAAAAAAAAAATAATGAAAACCAATTGAAAAGTTGCTTAGAATTGACCGTTCTATAACATAATAAAAGTTACCTTAAAGGTGAACCACCCCCCATGGAAGTCTATAGTCCAACGCTGGGTATTGAAACTGAGGATGCAGGGTCTCATTTTAATTAACTCACTATTCCATAGTCTTTTATTTTTCATAGCAGAGGTCTAATTCTAGTATTTGTTGTGGTGTGTCGATGCTGATGTTATTATTATTCAATCTGTTGTTTATTGCAGTGGCTGTATAAAGCAATAGTTTTGGCTTGTGTGTGCCACTTTTGTTGCCACATCTTCACTACTGCTCTCTCTAAGGCTTTCTCTAAGTTTAATTGATTTCCGCTCTGCAAGTTGTATCCGTGTTTGAAAAAAAAAAAATGTTTTCTGTAACATACGATCTGCCTTTAATGTTTGCATTTCTGGGATTCATGGGTTGGAGATTTCCTGGGGATCCATGGAGAACAACCTTCTTCTTGCTATTGGCTGGCTTCCTACTACTGCATATTTATGTTCACTTCCATGAGATTTAAGAGCTAATTACTTCATTAGCATATGCTTGATTGTACCCTTCTAAACTGTATTTCCCTGCAAATTGAAATTTATAGTGCAGATGAGTAGTGACTTATTATTAGCCTCTTATTAGCCCATTTCCATATGCTTCAGGCTCATACAGTATATTGAAACACATTATGCATGGGTGGCCCCTCACTAGGTCTTTCATATTCCTGGACCTTTCGCAAGCCCACTGGTCTTTATTATTATTATTATGCACCCACAGCTGACCTGTGTATCTCCAATTTTATAATCATTTTCTCACATATATTTATTCGTTTTTTTTATTGACTATTAACTGAGGCTCCAAAGCAGACTAGGTGGGGTTCTCTCTACTAACCTGGTCTGCAAACATTCATTGTGGAATTCCATCCATGGCCCTACGATTGCTTGCCCAAATGAACATCAGAGTTTATCGGTCTCCCCTTCATTCCATCTATTCAGCTTGTACTGTGAATAATTTATAGCTTCCCTTGCTGTTTGTATGTGTTACAAGTAATTATTTGACTAGTGTCACTTATTTTGGCAGTGTGATTTCATCCATGTCTAGCAGATTTTGTCAGAATGTTTGTAGTTGTGCTAGTTAGGGCTAAGTATATATATATATATATATAACGCATAGATACAAATAAATGGTAGGTTCTACACATCTCTCTTGTTGCCTACCTCCCCTGCCTCCTCATTGGGTCAGGGACACTGTAGTAACAGACTTTCAGCACTGGGGTCCACCTAGCATAGAGGCACTGAGCCCTGTCTACCCTAATCCCTCTACCCTTGGGTCCCTATCTGGGCGAGGTATCGCCAGGACACTGGTTCTTCTCTCTGGCTCCTTGTTGGAGCTCTGCTGCTCATCTACACAATCTACATCTGACTCTCACGGACTACAATGAGCTCAACCAAGCTGCCCTTACCCTATTTAACCTCTACTACTCTCCTCAGTAGCCTTGTGAGGTGGCAGGCCTCCAGCATCATACCCTTGATCTTCATATCAGCCAAAAAGGAAGTCATGCCCTGATCTCTGTCTTATATAGCCTCCCCCTGGGAACTTCCCTTACTCAACAGTGTTACTGCATGAGAACTAACAGTACTGATATAATATTATTTATCCTACCCCTTACATGCATGGGCAGTAAAGTAAAAATCAAAACTGTAATATTCAGATCTAGTGCCTAATCTGCATGACAGCTACAGCTGCTTACACACACACACACACACACACACACACACACATATATATATATATATATATATATATATATATATATATAGTAACAGTAAATATATTTAAATTATATATAAACTGTGTGCTCCCCAGGTACATTTTTTGTAAGCTGCTGGACTCTTTTCTCTCCTCTCTGACGTGTCATCCCTGCGCAATCTGCTTCTTTCTCTCCATGGAAGGCACCATGTTGTTGTCAGAATTTCTGCAATATTGTTTGCGTTCAGGTTGCCTTGTCAGTGGCGTCAGGAAGCAGTGATCTTGTAAAATTATTCAAACACTAATTTTTTTTCCTCCAACCTAGATGGAAATACTTTCTAGGGAGAATGAAGTTTTAATGTATTTGACAGACATTTTGAATTCAAAAACAGGAGTAACAGGGTGGAAGGGTCAATCCATTCTGCAGAATTAAACTGCAACTCTATGACAGTTACTTGTTTCTCATCCGTTGCCCTTTAAATGCTCAGTGTGTGAAGGGCTTAACAGCTATTAGGATTTCCGTTAGTTTTCCCTGTGTCTCTGCTAATCCCACGTCTCACTGGTCTGCTCTTTAAATCTCCTTTGCCTTTTATTTCAGGCCCTAAGGCGGCAAACTAGGTTAAGGCCTTATTCTGACCCAAATAGTCAAAAACAGAATAGCATGCATGCAATGTGAATCGTAATAAAGCTTATTTGGCAGAATTATCAGGGAGAATTGCAGATTAACATCCAGTTCTTTAAGCCCCATGGAAAGTATTAAGAACAATGACAGAGTTTTGGATTATTTCATATTTATTGTTGGAATATTTAATGCAAGAAAAGGCTTAATTGCAGGAAACACTTTCACATGTTTTATGTAACATCACCAAGTAAATGGGGCACGAACAGCCAAAATGTACAGCTACAACTTCAGAAACACAGCAGATCATCTGGGATCTGACTATCCCGGCTGGTTATATCTTCAATTGCCTTCAGGTGCAGCTATTTCAAACGTATATTTTTGGGGACAAGTGAAAAGTATGGGAGTCAATTAAGCGGCACACATTTTACAGATACATACTTAAGTTGGGTTGCAAAAACACCAAAGTCTATCAGGTTCAACCCCTCCAAATGAAACCCAGCGAACATACACACACTGACCCCTCCATACACTCACATAAACTATATATACCAATATCTATACTAATTGTTGATTTTAGTATCACAACAGCCTGTGATAATATCCATGTCCAAGAAATATTCCAAGCCCCTCTTAAAAGAATTAAAGGGGTTGTTCACCTTTAAATCAACTTTTAGTATGATGTAGAGAGCGATATTCTGAGACAATTTGCAATCGGTTTTATTTTTTTTATTATTTGTGGTTTTTGAGTTATTAAGCTTTTTATCCAGCAGCTCTCCTGTTTGTGGTTACAGCAATCTAGTTGCTAGGGTCCACATTATCCTAGCAACCATGCATTGATTACATAAAAGATTGGAATGTGAATAGGAGAGGCCTGAACAGAAAGATTAGTAATAAACTTTAGCAATAACAATAAATGTGTAGCCTTACAGAGCATTTGTTTTGTTAGATGGGGTCAGTGACCCCCATTTGAAAGCGGGAAAGAGTCAGAAGAGAAGGCAAATAATTCTAAAAAACAAAAAAAATAAAAATAAAGACCAATCGAAAAGTTACGTTGAGTTCCTTTCTAGAAGTTTAGAAGTGACTGAGACCTAAAAATCTCTGGGATCCCCCAGCAAAATCTTCTGCTCTCCCTTTTTCTGCAAACCATGAGGTGGTGCTGAAACCAGGCTTCAATGTGGACCTCTATATTCCAAGGTCTCCCAGCAGCCAGTGGGTCTGCTGTCTTTTATATTATACCCCTGGCAATGCATCTTCTTTGTGATAGTACTGAAACAAGCAAAGAACATAACCAGCCCCAGCATGTCCCCCATTATCCCCGGATGCACATGCCATGAAACACAGATATCCTGAGTGAGGAACCCACTCTATACTCTGAACAACAACACAAACTTAGGAATCCACATGGCCTGAAGAATAATTCAGAGCCACTTTCCTTTCTCTGCAGTGCCACTGTATACTGTACTGTTGCTTTAAAGGAGAACTAAAGCTTAACTAAAGAAGTAGGTAGAAATGTTGTAGCTTCTGTACCAGCCCAAGGCAACCACAGCCCTTTAGCAGTAAAGATCTGTGTCTCTAAAGATGCCCCAGTAGCTCCCCATCTTCTTTTCTGCTGATTCACTGCACATGCTCTGTGCTGTGGTCACTTACTGAGCTTAGGGACCCACTCACAATATACAGTACATATAGAATATAAATGTCACAATATAAGGCTGATTAGTAATTAATACAGATAATTACTACATGGCAGCACAGAAACCAGTGCAACTAGCATCAGAATTTAATAATCAGCCCTGTAGCATCAGCTTATATTACAGACCAACCTCATTTTCTGCTGGATAATTAGTGACGACCCCTAAGCTTAGCTTCTCAACAGCTGCTCAGAGCCCACTGAGCATGTGAGTGTCACAGACACTTTCCAAAATGGTGACCCCCTGTGACAAGTTTGAAGTCCTGGATCATTGCTGCTATTGACAAGCTGAAACTTAACACTGGTGCATTAAGTTCAGTGTGCAACATATGACATTTTTAACCATTTTCATTTTTAGTTTAGTTCTCCTTTAACTCTGTTTAAATGTCACCATGGACTTGAAATACTGCTGCATGGATATCGGTGAACCTACTGCACTTCCACAATGATTAACACACTATTATTATTATTATTATTATTGTATCATATGTTTCTCTTCTTGCAGTGTGTACATTAACTTCAGTTCTATTCTTATAATGTCTTGTTAGTAGCTACTCTTCCTGCGCCTCCTTTCCTTCCCTGCTGGGTAATTACTCCATAAAACACCTGGTATATATATATATATATATATATATATATGAACTGGCTTGTTGATCCTTTGGTGACCTTGTTTCCTTGTTAAGAACTTCCCCTTTGCAGAATAGTCCCACTGTGATCTCTGCACCATTTGATTTCCCTGCAATCCCTGTGGCTCATTTCGGAACACAATTGCAAAGTGCTGAAATAAAAACACAAGTGTGAGCATGTATTGACTGTATTCCGGAAGGTGATTCTGCTTATACATGCACCATTGTGCGTTGTAATGCATTTGTAAATGAGCCTTTCTACGCAAATAAAAGACCCAGGCAGACCAAAGCCGACGTGTTTACAGTTCTACCACTTCTAATACTGCTCATTAAAGGAGAAATAAAGCTTAACCAAAGAAGTAGCTAGAAATGTTGTACATTATGTTTTTTGCTTCTGTACCAGTTCAAGGCAAACATAACCCTTTAGCTTGGAAGATGTGTCTCCAAAGATGCCCCAGTAGCTCCCCATCTTCTTTTCTGCTGATTCACTGCACATGCTCTGTGCTGCTGTCACTTACTGAGCTTAGGGACCCACTCACAATATACAGAACACAGAATAGAAATGTCACAATATAAGGCTGATTAGTAATTAATACAGATAATTACTACATGGCAGCACAGAAACCAGTGCAACTAGCATCAGAATTTAATAATCAGCCCTGTAGCATCAGCTTATATTACAGACCAACCTCATTTTCTGCTTGATAATTAGTGACGACCCCTAAGCTTAGCTTCTCAACAGCTGCTCAGAGCCCACTGAGCATGTGAGTGTCACAGACACTTTCCAAGATGGTGACCCCCTGTGACAAGTTTGAAGTCCTGGATCATTGCTGCTATTGACAAGCTGAAACTTTAGGCTGGTGCAATAAGTTCATTGTATAAAATATGCCATTTTTAGCCACACTCATTTTTATTGTTTACTTCTCCTTTAAATGCTTGCCCGTGTGGTTTATCTCTCAGGAAGCAAACGTGGCCTTCATTTCATGAATCAGCTCTGTTTCCTAGCAATGCATCTCATCAAACCACGATTGTAGTGGCTTATGATGAGAGCTGCAGTTTTGCAATGCTTTTGGTGTATAAAAATCCAACCTTGGTTGTTATTTATTACATGTTTTATGCAGAGCCCTGTATTAGTGACATGGTTCTGTACAAACACAGGGAAGGTGGAAGCTCTCGCATACACACTGCGGCCATTTGCAGGCACAAAGCTGTTAAACCACACTATTTTTAGAACATTTTTTCATATAATTTTGCAGCCAAAATAACTTCTTCCAGAAAGAGGCATAGACAGGGAAACAGCTTTGATCTGTTGGTTCTCAGCACATTCAAATCAACTGCATTTTGTACAGCCGAAAATCTTGTTTGACTTTTCTTGTTTATGTTTCCCAAGAGCCTGGCAGTATGGGCACAAGCCCAGGATTTAGCCTGAGGCTCCATTTATCTGTCTTTGGATCAATAAAACATGAAAGCACCCCTTGGATGCCATAATGTGTTCCACTGCAAAAATATAACCCGTTTCTACAATACTGTCAGTTTGCCCTTTCACTGTGCTGCACGAGAGTCTGATCTCTGTTTCACACTGTATAACCTAGAGCAGGAGGCACAGAGTCCACAGGAAAAAGACTCACTGTTCACATTTATGTTTTATTGTGGATTGTTGTAGTAACACAACCTAGTATGCAGCACTACTGGTTGTGTCTCACTGCAGTTGTAATTCCATAGTCATAGGGGCACCAGAGGGCTGTCACTGGATGTGCTGTCATTGCAACTGTAGTGCAACAACCATTTGATAACTATTAGTAGATTGTTCAGTACCCAAGGTTAAGCCCAGCGGTGATTCATGGGCTGCAGATGCAGCAGCCCTGATGCTGCCCCCCCTTCCGCTCCATGCTTTTAACTTTTAGCGTCGGAGCGGGTGCAGAGAGCCAAATTTCCGTATTAAAGGACATGTAACCCCCCTCCACAAAAATGTAATCAGTGAGCAGCCTATTTGAAATCTTTAGATGCCTGCCACTCTGACTGTTAAAAGGTTAACAGTAAGGCTGCAGCATGCCCGTAATCACTTAGAAATCCTTCTCCTCTTCTAACCCACTCTGCCCCTTCCCTCAGGAATTTAGTTTGGCTGCTGGCTCGTGAGCATGCTCAGTTCTTCTCAGCTCAGATTAATAAACACACCCTCCACTCTAACAGCCAATGAAGAGATAGCATTGCTGGTTCCCACAGAAACTCTAGCTGTCTGATCCTATTTTTTTTTTCTCCTAACCACCTCTCCTGAGCTCAGTATAACCGTTACAGTGCTCAACCCCAGCAGAACTTTTTATCAAAGTTTGTTGTGCCTGTGTAAACCTGCATTCTGCATTGCATGAACTTTACAGCATACGTGTCTCAATGTTACTGATGATGTGTCAGAAGGAAAATGGCCGCTGGGTGAAAGCTGCTATTTGTTTTAGGAACATGTGATGGCGCTGGCAAATAGAGGGGGTATATGCAGTACAAATGATGTGGCTTGGGTGGGGAAGATATGCCCAATTTATATAAATTGTATGAAAATGTAGGCTTTAACAAATGGAAATTCGGCTCTTAGCAGAGGCTCTTACCTTAAAAAAAAAGCAGCTACAGATGTTTTTGTGGGTAGTGCAACCAGGGGTGTTTGCAAGGTCTAAACTTGGATTTAAAGTAGGCCCTGCCATTCCAAGTACATAAATACAAAGCATCCCCTCCTTACAGGCCCCCACTGACTCAATAAATAATGACTGTCTATGGCATCTTACAGGAGCCCCACTGACATTTGCCAGAATCAGTCCAGTCCAGCCCTGGCACAATCCATATGTAGAGGGATTGAAACTCTCTACTGCAGCTATTGGGTTGGGTGTATAGTACAGACAATTTATAACAGTAAAGCCATTGTTAATTTCTGCAAACAACATTTTCAAAAATGTTATTACCTGATAAAGTGTTTGAAGCAGCCTCAGAAGATATTGGCACCATGCACTGAATTATATGTTAACATTATATTTTCATATGTAAAAATCACACCTCTGGCTAATAATAAAATAACCTCTATTGTTTAACTACATACCTCCCAACTGTCCCTTTTTCGGAGGGACAGTCCCTCTTTTGACAGCTCAACCCGCAGTCCCTCATTTGTATTGGAAAGTCCCTCTTTTCTCTGCTCTGAACAGCCAGAAAAAGAAACAAAGTTTCTCACTTAATTGGTTTTTAGCAGAGAGCCCAGAACAGCTAACAGGTGCAAATAAGATACTTTGTAACAATTTTGAGACACAAAAACACAGTTGAGATAAGGAGAAATATTTTCAAACTTTCATAACCTGCCAAATTTTGTAAAACAAACATGGTAATTAGGGGGTGTGGCCACAGAAAGGGGTGTGGTCAAAAATTGCTGCGCTATGTGTGAAAATAAAATTTTTGTCCCTCTTTTTACTTCCAAAATGTTGGGAGGTATGTAACTAGCGACTGCGAGGTCCAGCAACCAAAAGAGAAGTTACAGGAGATGGTACAGAGGAAATGATTCATGTCAGATAGAATAATATTATTTGGCAGGTAGTTTTTGTATACTTCCCTGGCACCACTATGTACTTTATATGCCTGCATTATGTTATTATACATTGCTGAATTTACCTCCTCCTGCCCATTAATGTGTGGGAGGGAAGTCTAGGCATTCCAACATCACATAGCTGCATCATATTATCACTAGACTTAAATGGAGTTGTGTGTCTGTGTGTCTGTTGTGTCTGTGTCATGTACATAATTATTAGAGTAATATTAAGCCAAATTTGCTGCTATTTGCTAGAAGTATGAAATCCCCAGTGGAAATAGACATTGTTGATTGTCTTTTTTTAATTGGGTGGTAATTCATTTTCATTATTTATTTATTTTATTCATTTATTTATTTATAGTTTTTCATTTCTTTGCCTCCCTCTTCCAGCTTTCAAGTGGGGGTCATTGACCCCGGCAGCCCAAACGATTGCACTGTGAGATTAAAATATTATTGTTACTTTGTATTACTTATCTTTCTATTCAAAACCCTTTTCTATTCATATTCCTCTCTCATTCAAAGCGTTGCTAGGATAAAAAAGACCCTAGCAACCAGAAAGCTGCTGAAATACCAAACTGGCAAGCTGCTGAACCAAAAGCTAAATAAATGAAAAAACATAAAAAGTGAAGACCAACTGCATAGTGTCTCAGAATATTAATGTATATATTATATAATCCTGTGGCGCTACGGACAAAATGGCAATTCCAGGCGTAAAATCCGTTATAGTCACCAAAAAGAAGAGCAGTTTCATGAGATTGAGCAAAACTGTAACTATGCAGAGTTAAGGCTGTTGTTAAGTAGAAGCAGTGCATTAGCGCCCTGTGTTCCAGTCACTCCCTTATGATTAATACATTGTGCTGATGTGAGTCATGTCGCATGTCAGTAGCTCGCAGAGATGTCGGTATCTGTTTAACAAGAAAATGTCATGTTCATCAGCTCCATCAGGGAGAATGTGGATATGAGGGTCTGAGACTTGTCTGCAGCATGAGACTCTCTTATGGACTGTGAGCCTCGGAACCCTTCTATTCATATTCTGCACTGCCTCTGTGCATATTCTGCACTGCCTCTGTTCATATTCTGCACTGCCTCTGTTCATATTCTGCATTGTTTCTGTTCATATTCTGTACTGCCTCTGTTCATATTCTGCATTGTTTCTGTTCATATTCTGCACTGCCTCTGTTCATATTCTGCACTGCCTCTGTTCATATTCTGCATTGTTTCTGTTCATATTCTGTACTGCCTCTGTTCATATTCTGCATTGTTTCTGTTCATATTCTGCACTGCCTCTGTTCATATTCTGCACTGCCTCTGTTCATATTCTGCACTGCCTCTGTTCATATTCTGCATTGTTTCTGTTCATATTCTGCACTGCCTCTGTTCATATTCTGCATTGCCTCTGTTCATATTCTGCATTGCCTCTGTTCATATTCTGCATTGCCTCTGTTCATATTCTGCATTGCCTCTGTTCATATTCTACATTGTCTCTGTTCATATTCTGCACTGCCTCTGTTCATATTCTGCATTGTTTCTGTTCATATTCTGCACTGCCTCTGTTCATATTCTGCACTGCCTCTGTTCATATTCTGCATTGTTTCTGTTCATATTCTGCACTGCCTCTGTTCATATTCTGCACTGCCTCTGTTCATATTCTGCATTGCCTCTGTTCATATTCTGCACTGCCTCTGTTCATATTCTGCATTGTTTCTGTTCATATTCTGCACTGCCTCTGTTCATATTCTGCATTGTTTCTGTTCATATTCTGCACTGCCTCTGTTCATATTCTGCACTGCCTCTGTTCATATTCTGCATTGCCTCTGTTCATATTCTGCATTGCCTCTGTTCATATTCTGCATTGCCTCTGTTCATATTCTGCATTACCTCTGTTCATATTCTACATTGTCTCTGTTCATATTCTGCACTGCCTCTGTTCATATTCTGCATTGTTTCTGTTCATATTCTGCACTGCCTCTGTTCATATTCTGCACTGCCTCTGTTCATATTCTGCATTGTTTCTGTTCATATTCTGCACTGCCTCTGTTCATATTCTGCACTGCCTCTGTTCATATTCTGCATTGCCTCTGTTCATATTCTGCATTGCCTCTGTTCATATTCTGCACTGCCTCTGTTCATATTCTGCATTGCCTCTGTTCATATTCTGCACTGCCTCTGTTCATATTCTGCACTGCCTCTGTTCATATTCTGCACTGCCTCTGTTCATATTCTGCACTGCCTCTGTTCATATTCTGCATTGCCTCTGTTCATATTCTGCACTGCCTTTGTTCATATTCTGCACTGCCTCTGTTCATATTCTGCACTGCCTCTGTTCATATTCTGCATTGCCTCTGTTCATATTCTGCACTGCCTCTGTTCATATTCTGCACTGCCTCTGTTCATATTCTGCACTGCCTCTGTTCATATTCTGCATTGTTTCTGTTCATATTCTGCACTGCCTCTGTTCATATTCTGCACTGCCTCTGTTCATATTCTGCACTGCCTCTGTTCATATTCTGCATTGCCTCTGTTCATATTCTGCACTGCCTCTGTTCATATTCTGCACTGCCTCTGTTCATATTCTGCACTGCCTCTGTTCATATTCTGCATTGTTTCTGTTCATATTCTGCACTGCCTCTGTTCATATTCTGCACTGCCTCTGTTCATATTCTGCACTGCCTCTGTTCATATTCTGCACTGCCTCTGTTCATATTCTGCATTGCCTCTGTTCATATTCTGCACTGCCTCTGTTCATATTCTGCACTGCCTCTGTTCATATTCTGCACTGCCTCTGTTCATATTCTGCACTGCCTCTGTTCATATTCTGCACTGCCTCTGTTCATATTCTGCACTGCCTCTGTTCATATTCTGCACTGCCTCTGTTCATATTCTGCACTGCCTCTGTTCATATTCTGCACTGCCTCTGTTCATATTCTGCACTGCCTCTGTTCATATTCTGCATTGCCTCTGTTCATATTCTGCATTGCCTCTGTTCATATTCTGCACTGCCTCTGTTTATATTCTGCATTGCCTCTGTTCATATTCTGCACTGCCTCTGTTCATATTCTGAATTGTCTCTGTGCATATTCTGCATTGCCTCTGTTCATATTCTGCACTGCCTCTGTTCATATTCTGCATTGTTTCTGTTCATATTCTGCACTGCCTCTGTTCATATTCTGCACTGCCTCTGTTCATATTCTGCATTGTTTCTGTTCATATTCTGCACTGCCTCTGTTCATATTCTGCACTGCCTCTGTTCATATTCTGCATTGCCTCTGTTCATATTCTGCATTGCCTCTGTTCATATTCTGCACTGCCTCTGTTCATATTCTGCATTGCCTCTGTTCATATTCTGCACTGCCTCTGTTCATATTCTGCACTGCCTCTGTTCATATTCTGCACTGCCTCTGTTCATATTCTGCACTGCCTCTGTTCATATTCTGCATTGCCTCTGTTCATATTCTGCACTGCCTTTGTTCATATTCTGCACTGCCTCTGTTCATATTCTGCATTACCTCTGTTCATATTCTGCACTGCCTCTGTTCATATTCTGCACTGCCTCTGTTCATATTCTGCATTGCCTCTGTTCATATTCTGCACTGCCTCTGTTCATATTCTGCACTGCCTCTGTTCATATTCTGCACTGCCTCTGTTCATATTCTGCACTGCCTCTGTTCATATTCTGCACTGCCTCTGTTCATATTCTGCATTGTTTCTGTTCATATTCTGCACTGCCTCTGTTCATATTCTGCACTGCCTCTCTGTTCATATTCTGCACTGCCTCTGTTCATATTCTGCACTGCCTCTGTTCATATTCTGCACTGCCTCTGTTCATATTCTGCACTGCCTCTGTTCATATTCTGCACTGCCTCTGTTCATATTCTGCATTGCCTCTGTTCATATTCTGCACTGCCTCTGTTCATATTCTGCACTGCCTCTGTTCATATTCTGCATTGCCTCTGTTCATATTCTGCATTGCCTCTGTTCATATTCTGCACTGCCTCTGTTTATATTCTGCATTGCCTCTGTTCATATTCTGCACTGCCTCTGTTCATATTCTGCACTGCCTCTGTTCATATTCTGAATTGTCTCTGTGCATATTCTGCATTGCCTCTGTTCATATTCTGCACTGCCTCTGTTCATATTCTGCACAGCCTCTGTGCATATTCTGAATTGTCTCTGTGCATATTCTGCATTACCTCTGTTCATATTCTGCACTACCCCTGTTCATATTCTGCACTGCCTCTGTGCATATTCTGCATTGCCTCTGTTCATATTCTGAATTGTCTCTTTGCATATTCTGCATTGCCTCTGTTCATATTCTGCACTGCCTCTGTTCATATTCTGCACTGCCTCTGTGCATATTCTGCATTGCCTCTGTTCATATTCTGAATTGTCTCTGTGCATATTCTGCATTGCCTCTGTTCATATTCTGCACTGCCTCTGTTCATATTCTGCATTGCCTCTGTTCATATTCTGCACTGCCTCTGTTCATATTCTGCACAGCCTCTGTGCATATTCTGCATTGCCTCTGTTCATATTCTGAATTGTCTCTGTGCATATTCTGCACTGCCTCTGTTCATATTCTGCACTGCCTCTGTTCATATTCTGCATTGCCTCTGTTCATATTCTGCATTGCCTCTGTTCATATTCTGCACTGCCTCTGTTCATATTCTGCATTGCCTCTGTTCATATTCTGCACTGCCTCTGTTCATATTCTGCATTGCCTCTGTTCATATTCTGCACTGCCTCTGTTTATATTCTGCATTGCCTCTGTTCATATTCTGCACTGCCTCTGTTCATATTCTGCACTGCCTCTGTTCATATTCTGAATTGTCTCTGTGCATATTCTGCATTGCCTCTGTTCATATTTTGCACTGCCTTTGTTCATATTCTGCACAGCCTCTGTGCATATTCTGAATTGTCTCTGTGCATATTCTGCATTGCCTCTGTTCATATTCTGCACTACCCCTGTTCATATTCTGCACTGCCTCTATGCATATTCTGCATTGCCTCTGTTCATATTCTGAATTGTCTCTTTGCATATTCTGCATTGCCTCTGTTCATATTCTGCACTGCCTCTGTTCATATTCTGCACTGCCTCTGTGCATATTCTGCATTGCCTCTGTTCATATTCTGAATTGTCTCTGTGCATATTCTGCATTGCCTCTGTTCATATTCTGCACTGCCTCTGTTCATATTCTGCACTGCCTCTGTTCATATTCTGCACTGCCTCTGTTCATATTCTGCACAGCCTCTGTGCATATTCTGCATTGCCTCTGTTCATATTCTGAATTGTCTCTGTGCATATTCTGCACTGCCTCTGTTCATATTCTGCACTGCCTCTGTTCATATTCTGCATTGCCTCTGTTCATATTCTGCATTGCCTCTGTTCATATTCTGCACTGCCTCTGTTCATATTCTGCATTGCCTCTGTTCATATTCTGCACTGCCTCTGTTCATATTCTGCATTGTCTCTGTTCATATTCTGCACTGCCTCTGTTCATATTCTGCATTGTCTCTGTTCATATTCTGCACTGCCTCTGTTCATATTCTGCACTGCCTCTGTTCATATTCTGCATTGTCTCTGTTCATATTCTGCATTGTCTCTGTTCATATTCTGCACTGCCTCTGTTCATATTCTGCACTGCCTCTGTTCATATTCTGCATTGTCTCTGTTCATATTCTGCATTGTCTCTGTTCATATTCTGCATTGTCTCTGTTCATATTCTGCACTGCCTCTGTTCATATTCTGCATTGTCTCTGTTCATTTTCTGCACTACCTCTGTTAATATTCTGCACTGCCTCTGTTCATATTCTGCACTGTCTCTGTTCATATTCTGCAATGCCTCTGTTGCATTCAGAGGTTTGTCTGTACATTAACTGTTATGGGCTTGTTTATGATTGCAAGGGGTTAACTATAAGCACAAAATCGCACTTGTCAGAATGTTAAAGTATACAAAATAGTCTATACTAGTGCTGTACTCTGATGTACTGGATGCATCTGCTCCTCTGAATATGGTTCTGCATAATGGTTCCCTATACTTTACACCCGCTCAAGCCCTCAAGCTGGGGATTATTTGTTGCATAAAAAAGTACTCCTACTTGCACCCATTTAATGGCATCCATTTAACAGCATGCAAGTGGCATTATTGATGCTGCACGCCTTGGCCACTAAGGCCACATAATGACACATCCCGGGCAATTTGCATCAAATTAAATTTGATGTGACAATGCAAATTCCAGCCTGCAACTGAAAAACCTGCCTGATTGCTGGGGTCACCGGTCAAGCCAACCAAATACTGTCTGTAAGGGTTTATTGTTTTTCTTTTATAATTGCATATTGTTCTTTTCAGGCCCTCTCCTGTGCAGCTTCCATTCTGCTAACTGCCTCCTGGTTACTAGTATAACTAATTCCCCAGCAACAAGAGGCCAGGTTCTGTTTCAAACCTGACAGTTCCGGAGAAAAATTACTATGTTTCATAAACCAGATCTTTTTTTTAAAAAAGACTGATTGCAAATTGCTTGAAAAGACCGCTGTCTACATGATACTTAAAGTGATTTTTAAAGGGATCTATTCTTATTTGTTAAACTGATTGCTGCCAGACTTACTCCTTTACTGTCTTCTGTTTCTCTCGCAGGGAATATTTGCCTAGTGAAGACACAAGCAATCCCCATGAAGACAGCTCATCCCCTTCCGAGTGTGTCACTTCCAATTTGGAGGCACCCCCAGCTATCTACCCCTTGCCGTCAGATTCCTTTAAAACTATTATAGACCACATAGGTAAGTGTTGAGAAGTTCTCATCTTTTTAAGGGTTAGAGAGGAAGGGGACCCTGTCCATATGGAAAATCTGTGAACTCTGTATGAGGAAGGAAATATGTAAATATGAACATCCCTAATGGTATACAGGTATGGGACCTGTTATCCAGAATGCTGGGGTTTTCTGGATAATGGATTGTTCTATAATTTGGATCTTCATGCATTAAGTCTATTAGAAAATCATATAAACATTAAATAAACCCAATAAGCTGGTTTTGCGTCCAATAAGGATTAATTATATCAAGTACATGCTTCTGTTTTATTATTACAGAGAAATATGAAATTATTCTCAAAAATGTGGATTATTTGGTTAAAATGGTGTCTGTGGAAGACAATCAGGAGCTTCTGTATAACGGATCCCATACCTGTACTAGAATATTCTAGCAGTTGTTGCTCATACTATGTCTTGTGTTCAAAATAATGCCTCCCATTCAGTGGCATAGCTATACAGTCAGCTAACCCCTCAGTGTCAGGGGGGTCCTACAGTGAAAGGGGCCCAGTATGAACTTGGACTTGCTTTGGTCCATTGAAATTATGCTACTGTGGGAAGGAGTTCATTCATGTACGGGGTTGTTTACAAAACTCCAGATTTATCTCATTATTTAAGAATAAGTCCCCGTAAATCTGCATTGGGATTGGATCCCCTTATCCAATCCCTGTACAGCTTTACCGGGACTAATTCGTAAAGGACCACGATGGTACAGGAAATCTGAATAGGAGAAAAGCTTCTGTGCACAGAGCTGCAGTGTCAAATTTTGTGCAGCTGGCAGCACGCTGAAAGCAGGGGGGGGCCTGACTAATCAAGTAAGTGAAGCATGGCTGGCCCCCCCTTAGACACAAAACCCTGGCAAGCAATTTTCTTTAAAAATTTGGGGGGATCTGGCCAATTTTTTTTTACTTGCAGAGGGGCCCCTGGTCACCAATGGCTTTTTATAACTTGTGGGGGGGGGGCTCAGGCCATCAATTTTTTTTACTTGTAAGGGGGCCCTGCCACCAATGTTTTGTTTTTTAAAAAAAAAAAATTTTTATGGGGGTCAGGCACCAATGTTTTTTTTTATTTCCAATAAGATGCCGCTCTGCATACTGCTCTCTGTATCCCCTTGGGAGTTTAGTGCTGCACTCACAGCCAGAGTAAACTGGACTGGACCACCTCAAGCCCATTAGACAATCTCATGTTAAGGGTCCAACAACCACAATGAAATAAAATGATCTACTTGCTAAATCATAAACTACCTCTGGCATGGGCTGGAAAGTGTGTGAGCACATAGGGTCATTTCATACAAACTTTCGTAGAAATGCAGCAGCTTTATAAATAGATATTTCATTTTGGTGCAAACGTAGGACTATTGAACTGAGCCCTGTGCAAATGTCAATTGGTGAAAATTTTAACTAGTAAGGGGACATATTCACCCTGTGCCTTTTCTTGTATACCAGTGACTTCCCACATGTATTGAATGTTGTGTTTAGAGCGACCACCAACTTTCTGGCTGGATTGAACCAACAATGGGGATTATTGGAGTTATAATTTCAGATCCAGATTCAGGATTTGGCCAAACCAGAATTCTATAAAAAGTGCTGGGATTTTGGTGAATCTCTGTTGTGGAGACTGTATCCCTTGGACCCATACTGGTCCGTGTTTCAACGTTCAGGAAGGAGCTGAATGAGGACGGGTTGATGTGTCATTATCTTTACCTTCAAGTTGAGTTACTAATTACTATGTAAGCCCTTCAGTACTACGCTAGCCGGCTAACAACAGGCACTTCCAAAAATACAGCAGTGATACGTCAGCTTTGCTATTCATGTCCCGCTGAACCAAAAGAGACAAAATGTTCCATCTGTTGTATTGTTTGTGTGTATGGACGAGTGAATACAAGCTCAGCAGGGTAACCAAAGGGAAATGAGCAGATTCTGACTGGTTTAAGCTTTATAAAGTTGCTAGAAGTAATTGGCTTGTCATCCCTGGTTGTATCCTTGTATTCATTCATTTGGATGTAATTCTCCTTTCTGCGGCTACATAACTCCTTCATTTTACCATCATCTAGTAGTAAAGAAATGACACAAGGAGTGATGATGTGTCAAGCACCACCTTGATTTGTGCCGCAGACTAGAGTGTAAGCATGATGTGGCCTGACATAGAATGAGTGCATGGCTTGGTAAAATACTGGGCTATTTGCATTGTATTCTTTATAGCTACAAAAACACAACATGTGCCAAAGGCCTAAAGTAGTGTGTGTAATACTTTGTACTGGTAACATTATGAGATGAGCACTGGGTGTGTGGCTCAATGATGCAATCTGACTGTATGACCTGGGTTTTATATACAGCTATACTGGCTCACTAATATAATGGACTCTTTGGGGGGGAATGAAATATTGGTTGCTAACGCAAAAATTGTTTGAAATTCGTTCGCAATTCAAATAAATGTGAACAATTTTGCCTTTGCGAACGCTTTGTCCCTGCACTGGTAAAACTGAGGTGTTTGCGTCAGAAACACTACTATAGTTCATATAAACAAGCTGCTGTGTAGCAATGGTGGAAATTGAAAAAAGTCTATATGGCACAGGATAAATAGTGGATAACAGATAACTCCATTATGTTCTACAGAGCTTATCTGCTGTATAACCTGAGCCTTTTCTCCTTTGAATGGCTGCCCCCATATCTACACAGCAGCTTATCTATATAAACAATAGTAGTGTTTCTGAAGCAAACACACCAGTTTTACCAGTGCAGGGCAACACTGCATCAAATTTTTATTACTTTAAAACAAATTCATTTTTTTATGTTACTGTTCCTTTAAGGTGAGGTATAATGAGTGTAATCCTCACTAATATACTGGGCTGTTGATACTGTATTGGTCTATTATTAAGGCCATATCTCATTACTGTACTGGGCTGTTTGTATTGTATTAGTTCATTGCTAGAAGGAGGCTGGGTTCATGGCTTATTAATGCATTAAGTAAATAATTTCTTACATAAGGGAAAATGTGGTTATATTCATTTTTTTTTTTTTTTTTTTAAAAATGCCCTTTGGTTAAAATCATTTTTCATTTATTGTAACCGAAAGTTGGAAATGTATTTTTATTACCGTATGTAGCTCCTTGCTAAATTTCTTACCCATTATGTCTGTGAGTTGTGACAGCGCAGTAAAATCATACTACCTCCCTCTAAATCAGCTATTAGAATTGGACTGAATATTATAATATTATTATGATTATTTATAGAACATATATAGAACATTAAAACAGACTGAGACCGGGCAAATATGTTGTGCCCGCTGAAAGAGCCCACCATTGGATCCCTAGAATAACCACCACCTTAAAGGTGGGGCAAATAGGCTATAATAGTCACTACAGATATGGAATCCATTATCCAGAAACCTGTTATACAGAAAGCACTGAATTACAAAAAGGGTATCTCCCATAGACTCCATTTTATCCAAATAATTAATATTTTTGAACGATTTTCTTTTTCTCTATAACATACCTAGTACTTGATCCAAACGAATATATAATTAACTAGACATTAAGCCCGTTAAATTAACGGGCGCTAGAACATATGTAGTCAGACGGTCGGTGGGGCACATGCAGGGCCGCCATTAGAAATCACGGGGCCCCGTACAACAAAATTTTTGGGGCCCCCTGGGCCCCGCCCACACTGACGACCAAGCTCCACCCCATATCCCGCCCACTCCACATCGCAGTTAAAAGACCACACAGACATCAGCGTTAAAAAAGTAACCCCCCCCACACAAGTTGTAAAAAGCTATTGATGGTCAGGGCCCCCTTATAAAAAAAATTGGGGCCCCAAAAAAAAAAAAAAAATTATTATTTTTTTTTTTAAAAAAAACTTGGGGCCCCAACAAAAAAAATGTAAAAAAAACTAAAAAATAAACAAACATTGGTGGCAGGGGCCCCCTTACAAGTTAAAAACAAATTGGGGCCCCCAAAAAAATTTGAAAAAAAAATAATTTTTTTTGAAAAAAAACTGGTGGCCCCCTTACAAGTTAAAAAAAAACTGGTGGCCCCCTTACAAGTTAAAAAAATTTGGGGCCACCAAAAAGAAAATTAATTTTTTTTTTTTTTTTAAAAAAAAACAATAGTGGCAAGGGGCCCCTTACGAGTTAAAAAAAAAATTGGGGCCCCAAAAAAAAAGTTTTAAAAAAAGATTGGTGGCAGGGGCCTATAGAATATTAAAATAATACATTGGTGGCCAGGGGATTAAAAAAAAAAAAAAAACACAAACTGTTGTTCAGTAGGATTGAACTCATGGCTTCAGTACTTCAACTTCGCCTCCTTTCGTGACTTCGGGTCTTTTCACCGCTTCAGGACTTCAATTTCGGCTGTTTACGTGACTTCGGGTCTTTGCGCTGCTTCAGGACTTCGGCTGTTTTCGTGACTTCGGGTCTTTTCGGCGATTCGTGACTTCGGCTTTTTCCGTGACTTCGGGTCTTTTCGGCGCTTCGTGACTTCGGCTTTTTCCGTGACTTCGGGTCTTTTCGACGCATCGGCTTCGGCTTTTCGGCACTTCCGCATTCGGCACGCAAGAGGCAAGACGTACGGCTCGGGCGCTCGTAAGGGGGGCCCGGATCTTCAAAAAATGCAGCGCTGCCGGGCCCCCCTTCATGCCCGGGCCCGGTACGCTTGTCCCCCCTGTGCCCCCCTGATGGCGGCCCTGGGCACATGCGCAGTAGCGCAATCCCACGGACACAGGGACTGGACGCAGAGACACTTCAACTTTATTATATAGGATACTTATTGGAAGCAAAATCAGCCTATTGGGTTTATTTCATGTTTACATGATTTTCTAGTAGACCTAAGGTATGAAGATCCAAATTATGAAAAGATCCATTATCTGGAAAACCCCAGGTCCTGAGCATTCTTGATAACAGGTCCCATACCTGTACTATAATATCAAGTGTAAACGCTAACATAGAAAATAATATATAACCGATAATATAAATGAAAGTGTAAATTAGGCCTAAGATTCTGATTCAGTATATCATGGAAAAAGTGGTATACATCTGTGATGCCTTAAAGCCTTGCATGCCTTGATGGATAAAAGCTTCAGTACAGGTATGGGATCCATTATCCAGAAACCTGTTATACAGAAAGCACTGAATTACAAAAAGGGTATCTCCCATAGACTCCATTTTATCCAAATAATTAATATTTTTGAACGATTTTCTTTTTCTCTATAACATACCTAGTACTTGATCCAAACGAATATATAATTAACTAGACATTAAGCCCGTTAAATTAACGGGCGCTAGAACATATGTAGTCAGACGGTCGGTGGGGCACATGCAGGGCCGCCATTAGAAATCACGGGGCCCCGTACAACAAAATTTTTGGGGCCCCCTGGGCCCCGCCCACACTGACGACCAAGCTCCACCCCATATCCCGCCCACTCCACATCGCAGTTAAAAGACCACACAGACATCAGCGTTAAAAAAGTAACCCCCCCCACACAAGTTGTAAAAAGCTATTGATGGTCAGGGCCCCCTTATAAAAAAAATTGGGGCCCCAAAAAAAAAAAAAAAAATTATTATTTTTTTTTTTAAAAAAACATTGTTTTTTTTATAAGAAAAAAAAAACTTGGGGCCCCAACAAAAAAAATGTAAAAAAAAACTAAAAAATAAACAAACATTGGTGGCAGGGGCCCCCTTATAAGTTAAAAACAAATTGGGGCCCCAAAAAAAAATTTGAAAAAAAAAATTTTTTTTTTGAAAAAAAACATTGGCGGCAGGGGCCCCCTTATAAGTTAAAAATAAATTGGGGCCCCAAAAAAAATTTGAAAAAAAAATTTTATTTTGAAAATAAAAAAAAATGGTGGCAGGGGCCCCCTTACAAGTTAAAAACAAATTGGGGCCCCCAAAAAAATTTGAAAAAAAAATAATTTTTTTTGAAAAAAAACTGGTGGCCCCCTTACAAGTTAAAAAAAAACTGGTGGCCCCCTTACAAGTTAAAAAAATTTGGGGCCACCAAAAAGAAAATTAATTTTTTTTTTTTTTTTTTAAAAAAACAATAGTGGCAAGGGGCCCCTTACGAGTTAAAAAAAAAATTGGGGCCCCAAAAAAAAAGTTTTAAAAAAAAGATTGGTGGCAGGGGCCTATAGAATATTAAAATAATACATTGGTGGCCAGGGGATTAAAAAAAAAAAAAAAACACAAACTGTTGTTCAGTAGGATTGAACTCATGGCTTCAGTACTTCAACTTCGCCTCCTTTCGTGACTTCGGGTCTTTTCACCGCTTCAGGACTTCAATTTCGGCTGTTTACGTGACTTCGGGTCTTTGCGCTGCTTCAGGACTTCGGCTGTTTTCGTGACTTCGGGTCTTTTCGGCGATTCGTGACTTCGGCTTTTTCCGTGACTTCGGGTCTTTTCGGCGCTTCGTGACTTCGGCTTTTTCCGTGACTTCGGGTCTTTTCGACGCATCGGCTTCGGCTTTTCGGCACTTCCGCATTCGGCACGCAAGAGGCAAGACGTACGGCTCGGGCGCTCGTAAGGGGGGCCCGGATCTTCAAAAAATGCAGCGCTGCCGGGCCCCCCTTCATGCCCGGGCCCGGTACGCTTGTCCCCCCTGTGCCCCCCTGATGGCGGCCCTGGGCACATGCGCAGTAGCGCAATCCCACGGACACAGGGACTGGACGCAGAGACACTTCAACTTTATTATATAGGATACTTATTGGAAGCAAAATCAGCCTATTGGGTTTATTTCATGTTTACATGATTTTCTAGTAGACCTAAGGTATGAAGATCCAAATTATGAAAAGATCCATTATCTGGAAAACCCCAGGTCCTGAGCATTCTTGATAACAGGTCCCATACCTGTACTATAATATCAAGTGTAAACGCTAACATAGAAAATAATATATAACCGATAATATAAATGAAAGTGTAAATTAGGCCTAAGATTCTGATTCAGTATATCATGGAAAAAGTGGTATACATCTGTGATGCCTTAAAGCCTTGCATGCCTTGATGGATAAAAGCTTCAGTACAGGTATGGGATCCATTATCCAGAAACCCGTTATCCAGAAAGCTCCAAATTACAGAAAACAGGATTTTTTATACTTACCGTTAAATCTGTTTCTCTGTGATCAATAGGGGGACACAGGGACGATGGGGACACAGGGACGATGGGGTTAAGCTCCACCCTCCAGGAGGCAGGACACTTACTAATAAATTTGTGGGCGTGCCTAACCGGCTTAACCCCCACACTCCAGCTTATCCAATCAGTTTGTCACAAAAAAAGCTGTAACAAGATTACGTAATAATCAAAATAATAATAACCCACGTAGAAGGTAAATCAGGGAATTATCCCGACATGACCAAACGGTCAATAAACAAAAGTTTTAGGGCGGGCCGCCCTGTGTCCCCCTATTGATCACAGAGAAACAGATTTAACGGTAAGTATAAAAAATCCTGTTTTCTCTGTCATCATAGGGGGACACAGGGACGATGGGGACTTAACAAAGCAGCCCCCAAAACAGCAGGGCGGGAAAACGAATTAACCATTACTTCAGCACAGAATGTAGCACCTTGCGCCCAAAAGATGCTTCAGCTGAAGAAAAAATATCAACTTTATAGAATTTTGAAAAAGTATGTACAGAGGACCAGGTAGCCGCCCTGCAAATCTGGTCCAATGAGGCTGAATTACGCCAAGCCCAGGAAGCTCCGATTGCTCTTGTAGAATGAGCTCGAATTCCCTCCGGTGGAATCTTCCCTTTGGCCATGTATGCCTGTCTGATGGTCTCCTTGATCCATCTAGAAATGGTAGCTTTAGATGCAGGATGACCCTTCCTGGGCCCTGATGGTAATACGAAGAGAGTTTGAGACCGTCGAAAAGACCTTGATTTTTCAATATACCATCGTAAGGCTCTAACTACATCTAAGTTGTGTAGCCGACGTTCCTTATCATTCTTTGGTTCCGGACAGAGAGAGGGAACAACAATGTCTTGGTTGATGTGAAATGACGAGACCACCTTAGGAAGGAAAGACGGAACTGTGCGTAGGACTGCCTTATCCTTGTGGAACACTAGAAAAGATGGATCTGCCGATAGTGCACTCAGTTCTGACACTCTTCTAGTGGATGTAATTGCCATTAAGAACACTACCTTCCAGGTAAGCCAAGTATCTGAAATAGATCCCATCGGTTCGAATGGTGGATCCAGAAGGGCTTCAAGAACAACATTCAAATCCCATGCTGGAACTGGAGGCTGATATGGAGGAACTATATGTGCCACTCCTTGTAGAAAAGTGCGTACTGTATCATTCAAGGCTAGTTTGGACTGAAATAGGATTGACAGAGCTGATACTTGTACTTTCAGAGAGCTGAGTTTTAGACCTCGCCTGAGCCCGCGCTGCAGGAAAGACAGAACTCTCGGAATGCTAAGCTTGTGAAAGGATAGATTGAACTCCTCGCACCAACTCCGATAGGATTGCCAGACTCTGTAGTATGATTTTGAAGATGAAGACTTACGAGCTCTCAATAATGTGGCAATAACTTCTTCTGTTAACCCTTGTCTTCGCCAGATGTCTGCCTCAACAGCCATCCCGTCAAAGCGAACAACCCTGGGTTGTGATGTGCCACGGGCCCTTGGAACAGAAGGTCCGGCCTGTTCTCGAGACGTATCGGTTGTGCTATTGACATTTCCTGAAGGTCGTAAAACCAAGTCCTCCGAGGCCAGTAAGGAGCCACCACAATTACCGTGATGTCTGACTGTCTGATCTTCTTGAGGACTCGTGGAAGCATGGGTAGCGGAGGGAATATGTACGCTAGACTGAACTGCCACTTCTGTGTCATGGCATCGACCCCTGCTGCCAGTCTCTCTCGGTAACGAGCAAAGAATCGAGGCACCTTTGTGTTGTTTCTTGACGCCATTAGATCGACCTGTGGTTGTCCCCAATGGAGTACTAGTTTTGCAAACACTTCTGGGTGAAGTTCCCATTCTCCCGGATCTAGACGAATTCTGCTGAGGTAATCTGCTTTGGTGTTTAGAACTCCTGGGATATGGATCGCGGACAGCTGTACTTCGTTGGTTTCTGCCCAACTGAGAATTTGTTGAGCTTCCAACAGCGCCGCTTTGCTGCGAGTACCTCCCTGGCGATTTATGTACGCCACTGCGGTAGCATTGTCGCTCTGTAATCGAACCGGACTTGCTTGTAATAACTCTGTCCATTCGGCCAGAGCTAGTCTTATTGCCCTTAGCTCTAAGATGTTGATTGGAAGTTTGGACTCCCTTGGAGACCATTGACCTTGGGCAGACAAGTTGTCCCAGGTTGCTCCCCAACCCCTCAGACTGGCATCTGTGGAAATTATCTTCCAATCTTGCGTCGCCCAGGATTGACCCTTGGAGAGATTGGTCGGTCGCAGCCACCACTGGATGGCTACTCTTGTCGACTGAGATAGATTGAGCTTGCGAGTGAGAGCTCCCCCTCTCCATGACGTTAGAATGTTCGCTTGCAATGGTCGTAAGTGAATCTGTGCAAATGGAACGGCTTCTATGGTAGCAACCATGAGTCCCAGTACTCTCATTCCTAGATGAACAGTTGGACTCTGATCTCGGAGGAGTAGACGGACTTGCTTCATGACCTTCATTTGCTTGTCCAACGGAAGATGCACCATTTGTGTAATGGTATTGAACTCGAGACCCAGGAATGTCATGTGATGACTGGGTCGCAAATTGGACTTCGACCAATTTATGGTCCAGCCAAAATTCTGCAGAAGACTGATTGCCTTGCTCCGATCTTCCTCTGCCTTTTCCTCTGATCTGGCTTTCAGAAGCAGATCGTCCAGATAAGGAGTGACTGAAATCCCTTGCAGACGTAATGCCGCCGCCGATACTGCCATTAGTTTTGTGAACACTCTGGGGGCTGAAGAGAGTCCGAATGGCAGAGCCACAAACTGGTAGTGTTGGTTCCTGAATGCGAATCGAAGGAAGGAGTGATGCGGCGGCCAGATTGGTACATGGAGGTACGCATCTCTGATATCGATAGACATCAGCAGTTGATTTTTCTCCATCCCTCTTATCACTGATCTCAGAGTCTCCATTTTGAATCGTACTGATCTGACGAACCTGTTCAGCTGTTTGAGATCTAGTACCGGCCTGAAGGAGCCGTTTTTCTTTGGCACAATGAAAATGTTGGAATAGAATCCGGAAAATCTCTCTGAATGTGGCACTGGAACAATCACTCCAGTTTGTTCTAAATTTGTGATGCAATTTAGAAAGGCAGCAGCTTTGTCTGGATCTGCAGGAACCCTGGACATGATGAATCTTTTGCCAGGAATGGTTGAGAAATCTATGTGGTAACCTTCGGAAATAATTTCGTTCACCCACATGTCTGACGCATGGTTGATCCACACCTCCCGGAATTGGAGTAACTTGCCCCCAATACGCTCCCCCGACTCCGGAAGGGGTACCCCGTCAGGCTGACGAAGACTTATCTGCTGCGGGCTTGATAACCGGTCGATTGGTCTTCCAATGCATGCGACCTTTGTCGTTTGTTTTGGCTCGAAAGTGTGACCGCTGTGGTGAATTGTTTCTTCGTGTGTATCGTCTACTTGAGCCACGAAAAAACCTTCCCCGTCTGGTGGTAGTAGTTGTTTTACTTTTGGCCTGTGGAAGAAAAGTGCTTTTTCCTCCCGTCGCCTGCGAAATAATTTTTTCGAGCTCTTCACCAAACAGGCGCTGTCCCTTGAATGGAAGAGATGTCAAGGACTTCTTAGAACTCAGATCTGCTGACCAATTTTTCAGCCACAATGTTCTACGTGCTGCAACAGAAAGAGCGGAAGTACGTGCCGTGACTTGAACTGTGTCTAGTGCGGAGTCGCACAAATAAGCCGATGCCTCTGCTATCGCATTGGCTGATGATAACAGATCGGATCTGGAAACTGCATTCTGGATGTCCTTGACAAGCGATTCGGACCACGCTTGTATTGCTCTGGCCACCCAAGCCGAAGCCAGGCATGGGCGAAGAGCTGACCCAGACGAAGAATAAATTGACCTAAGAAAACCTTCCAATCTTCGGTCAGATGGGTCTTTGAAGGATGCCGCATCTGTGACTGGCAATGTAGTGGACTTGGCCAATCTTGATACAGGTGCATCAACTGCTGGGGGATTAGTCCACTTTTCTACCAGATCTTTCGAAAATGGATAAGACTTAGAAAATTTCCTAGTCGTCTGAAACTTTCTTTCTGGAACACTCCACTCTTCTTGTATTATGTGAAGAAGATGCTCATGAGAAGGAAAACAAACTTCGGATTTTTGCTTCCTCTTGAATAACCCCAAATCATCCTGGGATTTGGGTGTTTGTGATATATTCAACACATCCATAACACCCTTAATAATACCCTCCACATCATGCTGACTATCATGATCTCTGTGGTCCTCCACAGTTTCTTCCTCCTCCCCAGACGAAACTTCAGAAGGAAGTAATTCTCCCTCAGATTGTGAGGATGCCTGCTCAGCTGCAGATTCGTCAGACAAACAATGAATAGACGTAGTAGGCACTTTAGTTTCTTCAGACCGCTTTCGCTTAGAGCTAGTCTTTTGATCAAGTCTGGCTAACATTCTTCCTAAATTGTCAGCAATAGAGGGAAGACCCTGCAAGGAAGCAAGGGACTGTGTTAAATGAATGGCCCACAATGGTGCTGGCACATCAGCCTCTGAGCTGAGCCCCTGACCTTGAGAAATACTCTCCCTTGAAGGATTCTCTGGCTGAGCCGCTGGAGGGCTTGAAACATCCTCTGAAATGAGCGCTGTACTCTGCCCCACTAAACAGGACTTACAGAGCGGCTCCCCCTGCCCTCGAGGCAGCTTAACATTGCAATTGGCACAGGCAAAAAATTTAATCTGTGCTGTTTTGGCAGCCTTCCCCCCTGCCCTGGTGAATAACCCCTCTGACCTACCTTCTGCCATGGAGATTGGGTAAGTAGGAGTGTGTGGGGCAGTCAGCAACCGCTTACAACTCGCTAGCACTTGCAGGAGCGGAGAAATGGACCATCCGGTGCGCAGCAGAAGCACTATGCGCAAGATGGCCGCTGGAACGCATACGCGCATGCGCACAAGTGCGCAAAATGGCCGCTGGAACGCATACGCGCATGCGCACAACGTGCGCAAGATGGCCGCCGGAACGCATACGCCGCATGCGTTCCAGCGCAGCGCGATCCGGCCCTCTCCCCCCTCAGCCGTCTCCTCACTTAGACAGAAGGCGCAGCGAGCGCCCAGACACAGCATGGAGGGAAAGAACCGGCCAGTACAGGAGCACGCCCTGCACCTCTTACCAAAACAGTAAGGATAAGGGGGGAAACGGGGGGAGGGCTACCGTGCTAGGGGGGAGGCTGCCAAGCCAGACCTGTGAGGTGAGTTGTTATGCCCAAGGCAGGTACTCACCTCGTGCCCATCCCGGCCAGACCATCTGCCATCGCCAAACTTAGCAGGGATACGTCTGGGTGGTCGTTATAGCCTATAGCGGCTAGAAATGACCCCGGTGGGCGGAGAAATACTGGGACTGTACTAAGGACAAACATGCGCTGCCCAGAGTAAGACCACAGAAAGAGAGTAGTCATCCTTGACTAACATCGCTGGACGTCCATCCTCCTGGTAACAGGACACTTAAAAAACTGATTGGATAAGCTGGAGTGTGGGGGTTAAGCCGGTTAGGCACGCCCACAAATTTATTAGTAAGTGTCCTGCCTCCTGGAGGGTGGAGCTTAACCCCATCGTCCCTGTGTCCCCATCGTCCCTGTGTCCCCCTATGATGACAGAGAAAGGCTTTCTCCCATAGACTCCATGTTAATCAAATAATTCAAGTTTTTTGTAAATGATTTATTTTTTTCTCTGTAATAATAAAACAGTAGCTTGTACTTGATCCCAACTAAGATATAATTAATCCTCATTGGAAGCAAAACCAGCCTATTGGGTTTATTTAATGTTTAAATTAATTTCTAGTAGACTTAAAACACCAAGACTAATTAAACTTCATAATTGCACAGCCTTTATTAAGAAATAACTTACCGAAACTCCGCTTGCGCTCCTCTTTAGAAAAGGCGATCCATTGTGCCGTGCTCGATTTCTCCTCACTGCCTTCCTTATAGGAGATAGCCAGGGAGGAGAAATCGAGGGCCGCAAGATGGATCGTCGCCGTGTGTCCTTTTCTGAAGAGGAGCACAAGCGGAGTTTCAGTGAGTTATTTCTTAATAAAGGCTGTGCGATTTTAAAGTTTAATTAGTCTTGGTGTTTAAAATTTTGATTACTGGTCCTTTAAGGTATGAAGATCCAAATTACAGAAAGATCCCTTATCCAGAAAACCCCAGGTCTTGAGCATTCTGGATAACAGATCCCATACCTGTACTATAAATTTGAGTTCCACCGTATTTGTCGGTGCAGTGCATACATTTACCCAGCACCCATAGTCATGTTCTTTTATTTTGTTTTTCCTCTGGAGAGTTCCTTTACCAGGAGTACAGAGATAAATCCACACAGCATGAGATTCAGACTCGAAGGCTACAAGATAATTATGTCCGATCTGCTGAGACCTCCAACAACTCTCAGAGCACACCTTTGGGCTCCCCACCACCCGTCGAGAACCAAAGGGCAAACTCTACGCTCAGTCGGTTCAAGAGCTCCTGTTCTGGATTTAACTTGTGGCAGGACCTCCCGGACGTGAGGAAGAGTGATGTGCTGACCCTGTTGCAGCCTGAAGAAGTTAAACTCCAGGAGGTAAGAGGGTCGCTAGATGTGACACGGGAGCCCCTGCAGGGTTTGTCTACTTTTTTTATACCCATAGGTGTGAACAGTTTTCATAGAATACATGCATCATTAATATATATTTTCAAACAATGACTCTTCGGACAGACTATTGGTTGTTCTTTTAAATACTGTGTAGGTCTTTCCCGGGAGGTTGAAACGTATTTAATGTGTTGTGTCTCATCCTAATGGTCTTTGTGAAACAAATGGAGTAGCTTTGTTATTTTCATTCTCTTACGCAGGCCATGTTCGAACTGCTGACCTCTGAAGCCTCGTACTACAAGAGCTTACGCTTGGTGGTATCTCACTTCATGGACAGTGAGCGCCTGAGAGCCACGTTGCACCAGTCAGAGATTCACTTCATCTTCTCAAATGTATTGGAGGTCCTGGCCACAAGTGAGAGGTAAAACTTCAGCAGCAAAAGTTCTGAAGAAATAAATGTTGTGATCTGATAGTCTCTTTAAAGTGTATGTTTTCATAGAGTGTATAACTGGAGCAACGGATGGTCTATAAACACAATACAGAGAATGCCAAAGCCAGATAAGCTGACATTAAAATTGAAAAACATAAGGATATTAGAAGTTAACTCGGAGTTCCATGACCTGTATAAAAACAATTGGCCTTCTGCCTCATGTTTTTGATGGACTTTGTCTTTTTTCAACCCAATTTAACTATATGGTCATGGAACTCCTTGTATTTTACAAGAGGGGGTACTTTATTCACTATATAAAGTACATGCTATATTGGAGTGGGGAGAGTTTGTGGTGTTGGGTAATAAATTGGACTGCATTATGGTATCGAGACTGGGTGCTATTATTACTGGCCTCCAGCAAGAGTAGTGTGCACCCAGGAGAACCAGGATAAGACCTGAAAGGACAGGACATCTGGAACATGACTTATACCATAGAACTTCATGCAAATATGCAGCCAGATTTTGCTTTTGGATATCAGGGATTTCAGAATAAAAGTGACAATGGACAACCATTTGACTCTCCGTGGTGTAGTCCAGCAACAGTTTTTGCTGCCAACCCCTGAAAAAAGAGGCATTTCAACTACAGTTGATTGAGTATTTTAGTTCCCAGTGGGCTGGAGTGGCATATATCTGACATCCATACACTATGGGGCACATTTACTTTGCTCGAGTGAAGGAATAGAATAAAAAAAACTTTGAATGTTTTTTTGGCTACTTCGACCATCGAATTGGCTACTTCGACCTTCAACTATGACTTCGAACTAAAAATCGATTATTCGACCATTCGATAGTCGAAGTACTGTCTCTTTAAAAAAAAACTTCGATCCCCTAGTTCGCCACCTAAAACCTACCGAAGTCAATGTTAGCCTATGGGGAAGGTCCCCATAGGCTTTGCAATCTTTTTTTGGTCGAAGAAAAATCGTTTGATCGATGGATTAAAATCGATTGAACGAATTGCAGTAAATCCTTCAACTTCGATATTCGAAGTCGAAGGATTTCCATTCGGCAGTCAATATCGAGGGTTAATTAACCCTCGATATTCGACCATAAGTAAATTTGCCCCTATTTGTTCTCTTTTAACCCTTAATGCAACAGCTATGCGCTTAAATAGGACTTGTGGCTGGAGCTGAGAGATTCCTTCTGATATTTCATTACGTAAAGATAAATGCAAAAGTAAATGCAGCAGCTCTGTGCTTTGTTACATGCTGCGTGCCTGATTTGAAATTGACATGTTAAGCACCTGTTAAACTCTTCTAGAAAAATCATTAATGTGAATTTCCTCTGCTGCTTATAAGAGCAATATCATCAGGCATGAGATTTCTTTCTTACAAGTGCTCTGTTTGCAGTGTTTGAACATGGCAGCAATAACCTCAGTCTAATTAAAATCTGATTCCTCCATCCTTTAAGATGAACCAGGTCCTTATCCATACACTGTGCCCTTTTCTGCAACTCTGTAATCCAGAAGTGGCTATACTTTAATAATGCAGAGTCTACCTTTAGTGATGATGTCCCATTATGATCTACATCCATAAAAGCATTGTTAACATTCTGTTCCATGGAAAATATTACTTAAATACTGATTTATGGGAAAATGTATTTTGCTGTATTTACCAAACAACTGTAACCTTAACATAATAAATATCTCAATGAAAAGCATGAAATAGGAAGGTGGTTTAGTCAAGCTGTTTGTTGGCAGTGTCTTGAGATCTACTGATCACCAGCTAAAGGTCTACTGGTAGATCTACCCTTTGGGCACCCCTGCTGTAATCCTACTCTATGGTATAAATATTCCTTCCACTTGCCAAGTGTCTTTAGAGCAGGACAGAAGCTCTGATCATCCTCTAATCCCTGCTGTGCTCTATGGCAAGTTCTCTTTGGAGGTAGCGATATTGCTTGAAGCGAATTGTTGCCTCCCTGTTCCCAAAGAAAGATCTACCAAGGTTGTACATCACTCTTGTGCATTGGTCTCCATCAATTGATGGCCCAGTAGAACTTCTGCTTGTTTTTTCATTGCTCCACTATGGAGCACAATTTTATTGTACAGAATAGAAACCAGTCAGCCACTAAATAAATAAAGAAAATTAATCAGTGAATCAAATCACGCAGTATGAAGTCAGAGATAACTAGGAAATGAACAGGCGTGCAACATGGACAGCTAAGTAGGTTTATCTCTGTAATACTCTATATTGTTTGGTATGTTGTTTGTTTCAGGTTCCTCCTGGCCTTGGAGCAACGGTTTGAGGAAAACATTGTGATATCAGATGTCTGTGATATAGTCCATGATCATGCTGTGAAACATTTTGGCGTTTACATCACCTACGTGTGCAATCAGACCTATCAGGAGAGAGCGTACAGGACGCTCCTGTAAGTTCCTTCTGACAAAATAGAAATCTAATGAAGCAAATGTCTTTCCCATTGCCCCTCCTGTTGCAACTGTGAGCCCTGCAGCATTCTGGGCCCAATGGGCTTTAGTGAATTCTAGTTGGAGCAATGCAGGTCTCCCATTAGAACTCGCTGGGGGATCTAGCCCCTGGCTCAGTCACACCCCCTGCTCCCCTGGTAGTTACACCAATGCATGTTGTGTAATATGACCTAAAGTATTTAGCAGGAGCAGTACACAGACCAGGAATCATTAACTCTAAAGCATATTTGTATTTGTTAATTTGAAAGGTCCTTTAACTGCAGGATATAAACCATGTGTAGCTGTTGCATTCATGAAAAGCATCTTGGTAGCAGCAGAACCAATCCAGAGTAGGCATGCTTCTTCTGCCACAACACGTATGCACCATCTCATAGACCAGGCATGCATGTTGTCTCAGATCAGTCACGCATCTTCTCCCAGAACAGGCACCAAATACACTTTTGTTCTCACTGCATATCTGACTTCTTACTCCCATGTGATTTAGTCAGGAGAGGCCAGAATTTCGGGATGCCGTGGGACATCTGGAGATGGATCCTGTTTGCCGAGGGCTTCCTTTTTCCTCGTTCCTCATCCTTCCATTCCAGAGGATCACACGACTCAAGCTTCTGGTGCAGGTACCAAAGGCCTTTTGTTATGACCTTCTTTTGAGCAAAGTGATGCAAAGTGGACATTAACATTTGGATACCTAAGACATAGCAGAGATTGGTGGACAGCTCTCCATCCGACAGTGTAAACTGAAACAAAATGTATACAACTCAGTAGCAGTTACAGTACCTTCTGGTAGTCAGGCAAAGCATACAGTGGGAGGAGAGTTGAACCTAGTAACCATTATAGACTAGTACTCACAGTATAAGTAACATTATATCCATGCCTACTGGCTCTTGAGAAATGGAGGCTCAACAATAGCTGGATCACAGACTCTTAGCAACTCCATATCAAGTAGCCTTTCTGTCCTATCACAGTGACAGCCTAAGGAGGAAATATACTGTCTTAACGTGAACACGTATCTGCCCAATCTCCTCACGGAGCAAATGTATGGAGTGTATGAGGGGCCAGATGTGGTATGACCACTTTTCTATTGATCGTTCTGACTTATTTCAACTCAGTCATTCTCTGGGGCAACTTACATAGTAAGTTAGGTTGAAAAAAGACACATGTCCATCAAGTTCAACCTTTTAACTTTTACTTGACCTGCCTAACTACCAGTTGATCCAGAGGAAGGCAAAACCTCCATCTGAAGCCTCTCCAATTTGCCTCAGGGGGAAAATTCCTTCCTGACTCCAAGATGGCAATGGGACTAGTCCCTGGATCAACTTGTACTATGAGCTATCTCCCATAACCTTGTATTCTCTCACTTGCTAAAAAGCCACCCAACCCCTTCTTAAAGCTATCTAATGTATCAGCCAACCCCTTCTTAAAGCTATCTAATGTAACAGCCAACCCCTTCTTAAAGCTATCTAATGTATCAGCCAACCCGTTCTTAAAGCTATCTAATGTATCAGCCAATCCCTTCTTAAAGCTATCTAATGTATCAGCCAACCCCTTCTTAAAGCTATCTAATGTATCAGCCAACCCCTTCTTAAAGCTATCTAATGTATCAGCCAACCCCTTCTTAAAGCTATCTAATGTATCAGCCAACCCCTTCTTAAAGCTATCTAATGTATCAGCCAACCCCTTCTTAAAGCTATCTAATGTAACAGCCAACCCCTTCTTAAAGCTATCTAATGTATCAGCCAACCCCTTCTTAAAGCTATCTAATGTATCAGCCAACCCCTTCTTAAAGCTATCTAATGTATCAGCCAACCCCTTCTTAAAGCTATCTAATGTATCAGCCAACCCCTTCTTAAAGCTATCTAATGTATCAGCCAACCCCTTCTTAAAGCTATCTAATGTATCAGCCAACCCCTTCTTAAAGCTATCTAATGTATCAGCCAACCCCTTCTTAAAGCTATCTAATGTAACAGCCAACCCCTTCTTAAAGCTATCTAATGTATCAGCCAACCCGTTCTTAAAGCTATCTAATGTATCAGCCAACCCCTTCTTAAAGCTATCTAATGTGTCAGCCAACCCCTTCTTAAAACTATCTAATGTATCAGCCAACCCCTTCTTAAAGCTATCTAATGTATCAGACAACCCCTTCTTAAAACTATCTAATGTATCAGCCAACCCCTTCTTAAAGCTATCTAATGTGTCAGCCAACTCCTTCTTAAAACTATCTAATGTATCAGCCAACCCCTTCTTAAAGCTATCTAATGTGTCAGCCAACCCCTTCTTAAAACTATCTAATGTATCAGCCAACCCCTTCTTAAAGCTATCTAATGTATCAGCCAACCCCTTCTTAAAGCTATCTAATGTATCAGCCAACCCCTTCTTAAAACTATCTAATGTATCAGCCAACCCCTTCTTAAAGCTATCTAATGTGTCAGCCAACCCCTTCTTAAAGCTATCTAATGTATCAGCCAATCCCTTCTTAAAGCTATCTAATGTGTCAGCCAACCCCTTCTTAAAACTATCTAATATATCAGCCAACCCCTTCTTAAAGCTATCTAATGTATCAGCCAACCCCTTCTTAAAGCTATCTAATGTATCAGCCAACCCCTTCTTAAAGCTATCTAATGTATCAGTCAACCCCTTCTTAAAGCTATCTAATGTACCAGCCAACCCCTTCTTAAAGCTATCTAATGTATCAGCCAACCCCTTCTTAAAGCTATCTAATGTATCAGCCAACCCCTTCTTAAAGCTATCTAATGTATCAGCCAACCCCTTCTTAAAGCTATCTAATGTATCAGCCAACCCCTTCTTAAAGCTATCTAATGTATCAGCCAACCCCTTCTTAAAGCTATCTAATGTATCAGCCAACCCCTTCTTAAAGCTATCTAATGTATCAGCCAACCCCTTCTTAAAGCTATCTAATGTATCAGCCTGTACAACTGGTTCAGGGAGAGCATTCCACATCTTCACAGCTCTCGCTGTAAAAAACTGACTTTCATTCACAGTCTGTAACACACAAATGTGTTTTTTCAGGCTAAATACCATTTGTCAAAAGGATGACAGGTGGCTTCTGTTTATGTGAATGGTAGGCAGTACTGAGAGGTATTGGACATGTCTTCACTAACATGTTACCCTTTAAACTGTACTCTGATAATCACTAGCTGCCCAGACTCGAGGAAGATAAAACTAAAAAGCAAGCAGCTTTTATGAAATGAGATGTGAGTCACAATGGCCACAAGAACCACTCAAGCAAATGCAAAGTAAACACACACCCTCAGGCCGCTATCATTTTTTGTTTGTTGGGGTACAAAATCATCAAAGGGGATGCCCATGATAGCTGGAATATTGATTCCGTATTGCTTGCAGCTACAAGCTGATTGGTTGTTCGGATATACAGTATGTCCTTTTTATTATTCCTCATTTCCCCCCACCCTTTTAATCTATGAACTATGTTTAGTTTTATATTCTAACCATCACTGAAGAGACTTATTTTTGTAATTCCCAAAACCTCTTTTTTATATGGTGCAAATATATACAGTTCTGCACTGCAGTTTTTAAAGGATGTGTGAATTTTTTTTTATCAATTTGTGTTATGAATTCCCATGGGCTGCTATTTAAATCCCTTGCTTTGATATATTTATAGTATCGCTTTCATGTATTTGCAGCTACATATAAAGAAATAATGTTCCAATTCCAGTAGGCAGCAGCCCCCCGCAAATAGAAGTCACTTCTCCTCTAAACCCTCAGCGTTTAGGGTAAAGACACACAGAGCTACTAGTAGCAGCTACTTGTCATGGCTACAAAATAGACCATAGTGATAACTGGCTTTGCTAAGACACAACTGGGGGGAAGTAAAAGTTGCAAAGAGCAAAACAATTTGCACAAATAAGAATAAAAATTTGCATTTCTCAATGTAATACTCTTCCTTAAACTGTTATTGCATTGCGAATTTTAATTGCGCATTGCGAATTTTAATTGCGCATTGAGAATTTTAATTGCGCATTGCTCACTTTTAAGAAGTGCTTAAATGGCATCTGTTGGGTAAAAATGGCATCCCCAATGAAAGATGTGGGCTAATAGAGCCTGCATTCCGGTTGGGAATAATGGTAGTTTTTTGTTATATAAAAATTCCCCCCACCAGCGCTAGGCTACCCGCACCAGGTGCGAGCAGCCATGTCCGGTCACTCGCATGCGCATAACACACATGTGACGTCACCGGCATGCACATAATGAGCAATCCGCAGTTTTTCATTATGCGCATGCGAGTGACCAATCATGGCTGCTCGCACTGGGAGCTCCCTCCTGGTGCGGGTAGCCTATCGCTGGTGGGGGAATTTTTTTTTTTTAAAAAAAAAACTACTGTTATCCCCAACCTGAATTCAGGCTCTATTAGCCCGCACCTTTGATTGAGGATGACATTTTTACCCAAAAGGTTCCCTTTAAAGTTGGCGTAATCTTTTGGAGCTCTGTGTGTCTTAAACCCTTAACCTTTCCAGTGCAACTTGTTTTCCCTCCCCCAATGTCATTAGACATATATTTGGATAAATATTAGAAATATGGTACGCAATGCCAATAACTGTACCATTGTTAATCAAAAAGAAAAAATAAGCAAATAATAAGGTGAGAAAAAATACTCACAGTTCACCCCAGTCTACGGGTGCAAAAATCTGAAGCAGCAAAAAATTGAGTTTTCTCTGAAAGTAAAGGCCAAAAATTATAATTAAAAGTTCGAATAATTTATTAGGACATACAGATAACCGCATAGCGCGTTTCGTACCTACTGGGGCACTTTCTCATAGCCTATGAGTAAGTGCCCCAGTAGGTACGAAACGCATTATCTGTATGTCCTAATAAATGATTTGAACTTTTAATTATAATTTTTGGCCTTTACTTTCGAAAGAAAACGCACAACTTTTTGCTGCTTCATATATTTGGATAAACCCATATGTACTAGGGACTGTATATCAGTGGGTATGAATACCATACTGTCTAAATTCCAGTTCTCCGAATATGTCTGTGATTTGCATATTACTCAAGTTCTGAACCAATTATTTTCTCCAAAAAAGGCGGAGCTCACTGACTGCACCGCTGTGCCGCCAATCCAGTGAGAACCTCTGCGGTATATTTCAGTAGAATCCCTGTAAGGACATTCAGTAGAACTCTAGTGCCCTGGGGTAGCATGAAAGTCTTAAAGTCTTTTAAAATCACATAAAAAAAGCAAAGATTGGAAACGGCAAATGAATCACAAGCTCTAATCCCTTCTTTTGTCGATGTGGGCTTTGTCTAGTCAAACTATTTTCCGGCTCAACGAGGCAGGGATGTTTCATAGTAATTATATCACCATTAAAAAAGAATTCCAAGCAGGTTTCATTTCCATTCTAATTACCAGTATATTTCTGCTATAAAAAAAACAGCAGTTAAAAAAAAATGAGCTTCAAAAGCAACACAAGAGAGCTAAGATATTTTAAAGGAGATTTAGTATTTATTTTTGTGCAAATTGCAAACAAGTGGTCCTATATATATATATATATATAGAGGCTTTCCTTTGTTTGCCTAGTGAGAGTTCTGAGGCAGACTTCAGCCTGGGCAAGGCATGTTATACTGTATGAACAATATCAACTGCTAACTATAGGTTTTCTTGCCAGAGGCAGCTTACTCCTATTTGTAGCCTGAATGTTGCTAGTAGCTGGAGACAATATTTTGCTATAAATGTAGTCTCTCCATAGGAAGGGAAACGCACAACTGCCCTCTATATAAATACATACACCTCTAAACCAGGGAGCCCCAATCTTTTTCACCCGTGAGCCACATTCAAATGTAAGGGTTGGGGAGCAACATAAGTATGAAAATAGCTCCTGAGGATGCCAACGAAGGGCTGTGATTGGCTATTCAGTAGCCCCTATGTGAACTGGCAGCCTACAAGAGGCTCTGCTTGGCAGTACATATGGTTTTTATTCATCCAAAACTTGCCTTCAAGCCTGGAATTCAAAAATAATCACCTGCTTTGAGCCATAGGGCAGCACAAAATTAAGATGGGTAACAGTGCAGCTCAATGAACATACTGTATACTAAACATGCACTGCTGGTGAGACAAGTGGGGGATTCTGTGCCATAAGGATGGTGTAAAGATTAACAGTGCACCACTGTGTATTTCTCTTTTTCTCGAAGAATATTCTGACCAAAGTGGAGGAAGGGTCAGAGCGGGAAATGACAGCCCTACAAGCCCACCGGGAGCTGGAGAAGGTAATAATGTGTTGTTACAGGGTAGCTAATTGCTTGTTCTCTGTGATGGGTGACTAAGCTTACCCGCTGGTTGTGTCCCTAACAGTTAGTGCGCTCCTGCAATGATGGAGTCAGGAAGATGAGCCGTACAGAGCAGCTGATCAGCATAGAGAAGACGCTCGAGTTTAAGATCAAGGTATGAAATCGTGACCTGCTTAAATAAGGACCTTCATTGTTCATGTCTTTTCCCGACTATGAAACACCAGTTCACCCTCTTCATTGTTGACTGTAGGTGCACCCTGACATTACCAGTGCATTTTTTAACCAGTATATTCAGGGGGTAAGTTAGCTCCAGGCTGAGCAACCTGTTCCAAATAATCCAGTTTTAGCCAATCAGTAACTTCTACCTCCTGATTGGTTACAATTGCTTTATTAGGAACTTGGAAATTATAGTTCAGATACATTTGAAAAGCCAAAAGTCCAAGGTAAACATGCCATTTATATAGGGCCCACAATCAGATCAGCCTGATATTGCCCCCCTCAATGTGGGCATATTGGGGAGAGATCCGCTCATTTGGCGACATCGCCAAACTAGCGGATCTCCCTGTGTATGGCCACCCTTACATTGAAAGGTGTCGAGAACAGCAATCTCAGGCACAAGGGAACCTTATACGTAAAGGCACCATAGGAATCCAAATGAGGGGCAAGTTAGGAGTCTGCCCATCTGCCTCTTTGAGCTCTGATTTATGAGTGCAGATTGTTGGGTATTTGGCCACAATATAAAAAGTGCAATAAATGGGCATCTTGCCCCAACATAATAAATGAGGCCACCTATTTGTATAAATGGCCAGGGAAATCTGTGGATACACTTGACTTTGCTCAGGTAGCATAATAACTTTGCATAAGGGAAAGGAAATGCATTAATTATATGCTTCCTTGTAAATATTTTGGTATCTATATTTCACCATAAATAAACTGGTCATTTTCATAGGATTGGTTTATTTTAGTTTCAGTAACCTTTTCAAATCCTTTCTCCCTAACTCAACACCCTACTGCATCTTCCTGTGCCCTGTATCACTTGGGCTACACTATGTTCCTGTGGTGCAGCACTTGTCTCCTGGGGTGGGGGGTTGTGCCTTTAGAAAATATTTCCCACGTAGCTCCTGTCTTTAATGACGGTGTCCCCACTTTTGTTTCAGTCTGTCCCCATCATTTCTCACTCACGCTGGCTAATGAAGCAAGGCGAGCTACAGCAGATGTCAGGGCCACGTACGTCCCGCACTCTACGCACCAAGAAGCTCTTCCGCCCAGTCTATCTCTTCCTATTCAATGACCTTCTTCTGTTGTGCAAGCCCCTCACAGGGTAAGAGTGTGACACCCAATGGCAGCCACCTTGTTTCGTTCATATGGAAAATCCATGGTATTTATTTGTGTATCGCTTGTGTTGTCGTTGTGTGTTCCCAGGGAACGATATCAGGTGTTTGATGTAGCTACTCGGGGCCTGCTGCGTGTAGAGGAACTGGAGGATCAGGGCCAGACGCTGGCCAATGTCTTCATTCTGAAGCTTCTGGAGAATGCACATGAACGGGAATTCACTTACATGCTAAAGGCCACCTCCCAGTAAGTACTGACTATCCAGGGTGTGCTGTCCATTGGCTTCTTTTATGAGAAGTGTGATCAGAGGTACAACAGTATGGCACTGAAACCCGGATAATTATTTATTTAACAGGTTCCCATTGTTTGGGGCCTAGTAACTGCTACTTACTATATCCCACCACTTGTAGTGACCTCAACAGCTTTTCACCTCTTCTGCAGTTACGTTTAAAAATTAAGCATGAACCCCAAATCATTTTTTTATTCAAAAAGCCATACCCTTTATAAACTGATTTAAAAATCTCAGTTGTCAATCATATATTGCCAGCCCCTCTTCTATGCCAAAGACACACAGGAGGAGGAGGAGCAGACATTTACTTTCACTTTCTATTCTGCACTTCCTTGCACTTCACTGCTCTCCTCACATTCCCCTTCTCTCCTCGTCATCTAATTGGTTAGCCAGTGCATGGGCATCAGGTGCCCCATTCTGGTGCATAAGCATAAGCATGATATAAAGCTTGCCTTAATAACAGTGTCCAGAAAATGGCGCCTGCCAGCGTGATTTTGATTTCCAAGACTAAAAGAAACAAGATTTAAATCATTTATAAAGTGTAAGTGAAGTTTATTTTGCTTGACTAAAAAATAGGATTTGGTATTAGTAATGAGCGAATCTGTCCCATTTGGCTTTGCCAAAAATTTTGCGAACACTGTGAAGAATCCGCAAAACAACGAATTTTCGTGAAATGCATGGAAGTCAATGGACGTTTTTACTTGTGACAAATTTTAATACTCACAACAATTTTTCTTGTGCCAAATGCATTAAAGTCAATGGGCGTTTTTTTTATGGCGACTTTTTTTGTCCTATAATGCATTAAAGTCAATGGGTGTTTTTTTGCGGCAAATTTTTCCGCAGCTTCATGAAAAAATTCACACATGGCGTAATTTGGAATTTCACCGCAAATTCATGGCTAGCTAATAAATTTTCTCATTACTATTTGGAATTAATTCTTAGGGTGACAGGTCCCCTTTAATGGGATGTTGATGATATTTGTCTTTCTGTCAGGAGTGAAATGAAGCGCTGGATGACGTCTCTGGTTCCAAACCGAAGAACCAAGTTTGTCTCAATGTCCGCAAAGCTTCTGGGTGAGTTTATCAACCACTGCAAACATGTGACCTACAGATGAAGCACACTTTGTTTTGGCTTCACACGGCACACTATGGCACGAAATCACAGTAACTAATGATACAGCTAAATAATGTGGCATGGTGGACCACCAAACTCCAGGACCTTAAATTTGTCATTTTTAATTTGTATCAATTGCACTGTATGAGATCAGAGAGAGCGATTTATAACTTAAAGTTGCCTTGCTTTACACATCCTTCCTTGTCATCTCTTCATCTGTCATCTATTTCACTTCTGAAATAATTCTTACTATTTAGCATCCCCTCTCAGCAATCCTGCATTCAGGAGTCGGAGTCAGATTTTGATTGATAGGTTAAATACATTGTCTAGCCAATGGGAACACACACACCAATGTATCTGACCCAACTGCCAGTCTGACTCACTGACTGAGAGAAATATTGATGAGAGGGGGGTACTGAAGACTAGGTTGACTATTTCAGAAGAATGTTTAATTTATTACATGTAGACCGTTTCTTATTTCCACGAGTTGAAGATTTTAATACATTTTCATTTTTGCATTAGTTCCCCTTTAAAGGAAAACTATACCCCCCAAACAATGTAGGTCTCTATTAAAAGATACTGAGTAAAACAGCTCATGTGTAAAACCCTGCTTCATGTAAATGAACCATTATCATAATAATATACTTTTTTAGTAGTATGTGCCATTGGGTAATCATAAATAGAAAATTGCCATTTTAAAAAATAAGGGCCGCCCCCTGAGATCGTAGGATTCACTGTGCACACATACAAACCACATGTAAGGTCACATGAGCCAATTAACAGACAGTTCTGCCTTTTGCTTCCTCACTTCTTCCTGTTACAGTTAGTGTTGTAGTATTTCTGGTCAGGTGATCTCTGAGGCAGCACAGAGAGAGTCACGAAATGGTGGTTCAAGGCAAGAGATGTAAAAGGGCAATATTTATGTAAATATATATTCCAGTTTGGTAAGATTCTTTAATATGTCATTCATTTTGGGGGTATAGTTTTCCTTTAAGCATTTATCCTCTATCATTGTCACACCTTGAGTGCGTAAATATCATACGTTTCAACAGTAGGTGTGTAGTCTCTCTGATACACAATGAAGGATTATGGGAGATGTAGTAATGATATACCTCTTTCAGCTGCCATCGCTTATGTGTTGGGAGGGGCAGGCAGATTTTCTGTGATCCTTGCTAAGAAGAGCTTGTGTTTTGGTTGTGTTTTCTTAATATTAGAGTGTATTCTCTGCTTTCTCCATAACGATCTGAATTCTACATATTATTTTATACCTTTTGTTTGTAATAGACTGCCCCCAGGTCCAGTGTGTCCATCCGTATGTTTCCCAGGAGCCAGATGAGCTGACGCTAGACCTGGCCGATATTCTCAACGTCCTGGATAAAACTGAAGATGGTAGGTTTCTCTCGCTGTGACACGAGCAGAGCCCCCATGGGAATGTCCTGTGCCAAAAGGCCTCATCACTGAGTGACAGAATAAAGGGAAAGTGACAGGCTGCACATACAATAGCAATCATGGGTGATGGGAACAGTCCACATACTGGAAAAACTAGGGGGGAATGAGACACTCAAGAACAAATAAGTTCCTACTTCATCCATCAGAGCAGGGGGGGGGGGTCAAAGCAGCCACAAAAACTTCTGCCTGAGAATTTTGGTAGTTACGGGGCAGATGTTTGCAGGCCAGCAAGGTGCCTTTCCCTATACAGGTATAGGATTTATTTTAATTGAAATATTAAATAAACCCAATAGGCTGGTTTTGCTTCCAATAAGGATTAATTATTAGTTATTAGTTGGGATCAAGTACAAGGTACTGTTTTATTATTACAGAGAAAAAGGAAATCATTTTAATATTTTGAATTATTCGATTAAAATGGAGTCTGTGGGAGATGGCCTTCCCATAATCCTGAACTTTTTTGGATAATGGATCCCAAACCTCTACTGCACAAATCAGCACTCTACTCAATGCAATATGATACATTGTACAGAAATATAATATAATATATAATTATTCCTTATTGGAAGCAAAACCAGTCTATTGGGTTTATTTAATATTTCTATTTTTTTCTTTAGCAGACTGACACTATGGTCAGCAGACTAAACCCATGCAACAAATGGTGTTAAAGGAGAACTAAACCCTAAAATTGGATGTAGCTATAAATGCCTTTTTTATTATATATTGAACTTATTGCACCAGCCTAAAGTTTCAGCTTGTCAATAGCAGCAATGATCCAGGACTTCAAACTTGTCACAGGGGGTCACCATCTTGGAAAGTGTCTGTGACACTCACATGCTCAGTGGGCTCTGAGCAGCTGTTGAGAAGCTAAGCTTAGGGGTCGTCACTAATTATCAAGCAGAAAATGAGGCTGGTCTGTAATATAAGCTGATGCTACAGGGCTAATTATTAAATTCTGATGCTAATTGCACTGGTTTCTGTGCTGCCATGTAGTAATTATCTGTATTAATTACTAATCAGCCTTATATTGTGACATTTCTATTCTATGTGTTCTGTATATTGTGAGTGGGTCCCTACAGTGTTGGACTGGCCCACTGGGATACCAGGAAAACTCCCAGTGGTCTCAGGTGTCAGTGGGTCCTCCTGCTTCTAAACATTTGGCCTATTTCATGGCCATTCCTTATTTCCTTAACGAAGAGGCTAAATGGATGAAATAATAGCGTATAGTATGTAAAGAAGTAAAGAAAAGAAACTAGGAGAATAGAGGTTGAGTGAGGAGAGGAAGAAAATAATACTGAAAGTGGGCCCCTGGTCTAAAGTTTTTTGGTGGGCTCTTGGTCAGTAAGTGACAGCAGCACAGAACATGTGCAGTGAATCAGTAGAAAAGAAGATGGGGAGCTACTGGGGCATCTTTGGAGACACAGATCTTTACTGCTAAAGGGCTGTGGTTGCCTTGGGCTGGTACAGAAGCCAAAAACATATTGTACAACATTTCTGGTCTACTTCTTTGGTTAAGCTTTACTATCTTTAAAGGGATGCATTTTCTTCCATAATATTCAGGTTGGGTTTTCGGGGAGCGTTTGCATGACCAGGAGAAAGGCTGGTTCCCCCGCACAGTGGTCGAAGAAATAATGAACCCCAATATCCGGACACAGAACCTCAAGGAATGCTTTCGGGTGCACAAACCTGAGGAGGGAAGCCAGAACAAAGACCGACGGAAGATGGGAAGCAGAACGCGGCAGTGACCCCCCTCAGCTAAGGACAAGCCCCCAGGGGCAGCATGCACAGAACAGAGGAGCCGCGTGTCTGCAACGCAAATATCCTATAGAAATCTATGTACATTATATACATCCAGCATTGTGTTACTGATGTACAGGAAACAAGGACGCCCTCTGCAGCTCACTGTGTGAATGACAGTGTATTAGCAGAATGTACTGTGAATGGAAGACACATGGAGATATATAGATATATACATAGATATATGGAACACAGGCAAATGTACAGGGTGTGTAGTGTTTAATGCCATCAGCTGTGAAAAAAAACAAGATTTGATTGGTGGAGAAGATTTACAGTATTTGTCTGTGAACATTGAAGTAAGCAAACATTTTGCAGGTGGGGTCACTTGTTTGTTTGGAGTCAGGTCTGTCTCATTATGGACAGCGGCCATGCACTGGGGCGGAGCCAACCTATCTGCCCACACCCACTAGGGCGACTGAATAAAAGAATTACGTCTTAGGAACAGAATCTTTATTTATGGGAATGACGCGAATCCAAATAAATGTTGACAGAGTGTAAAGATGTTTTATCTTTCTAAGCAAAGTTTGATATGAATCTTTATGTTCAGATATGTTGCTAATTAAATAATGCACGTGAATAACATGTCACTATCAGGCGTCGCTCTTATGCACTGATGTCTTCTGGGTCCTGAGGATGGACGTGAATTCCCCCCCCCAGAAACAATGCTTCATGTATAGAGCCAGGGTAATAAAACAGGGCTCCATCTGCAGTATCTGCTCACTTTGTCGTCTTGCCTTTGCACCTGGGCCACTAATGATCCCTCACTGTTTGTAGAGATATATATACATTGATTGGTTTTAAGGAGCAGAGAACTTTCTGAGAGTGATGACGATGAGAGCGATGAGGACAGAGGTGCCCAGTAGTGCGGCCAGGACTATTGCAGCAACGGCCCCAGGACCCAGAGAACCTGCAAAGTAAATGAAGAAGATGATGAGAACATTATAGGAAATACAGAGGGCAGTTTGCCATTACATTTGCAGTAGGCCTGGCCATAGCAGACACTTTGGACTTGAGTTGCAGACACTATGCTACTGAAGCTGTAGGTAGAAATTCAAAGAAAACGGGCAATTGCCACTAGTCTCCAGGTTCTGTTAACTGTCAGCAGACAGGATCTGGTACATAGTGGTGATTCCTGTTCACTTTGAATGTTTTTAGCATTTTGTCTTAATGTAATACTAGAAAATCACAGTGTGCCATTGCCCTAAAGTGGTAACATAGAACTTTGTTCAACAAAAGTCCGGTATACAGCACTTCCCACCAAAAAACATGTCCAGCCTAGCAACTTAGGTTAAAGGAAGACAAAGGCCTATTAAGTTTATTTATTCCAACTCCTCTTCATGATGATCTAGGGCAAGGATCCCCAACCCTTTTTTGCCATGAGCCACATTCAAAAGTAAAAGAAAAGTTGGAGAGTAATGCAGGGATGAAAAAAGATCCCAGGGGTGCCAAATAAGGGCTGTGATTGGCTATTTGGTAGCCCCTATATGGACTGGCAGCCTACAGGAGGCTCTGTTTAGCAGTACATTTTTATGCAGCTAAAACTTAACTCCAAGCCTGGAATTTAAAAATAAGTACCTGCTTGGAGCAACAAGCAGCTGGTTGGGGATCACTAATCTAGGGGGCGGTTCCCTTACCGTGGGCTTGAACACCAGCCCGTTAGTATAAGAACTGGGGAATATAGCCAAGTGCTTTCCTAGATACACCTTAAAGCCCAGTTTGAAGGACGTTAGGGTGTGATTTGGGGCGAATATGTATTTTCTGTCTTAGATATTCTTGGAATTAAAACGGAATTAAGACTGAATGACTTATAGACTATATCTGTACTCAAATCATGAGCTAAGTGGCTTAACCTGAATTAAATTTGTGTAAAGTTAACGTGGCCATAGATGTAACAATTACGATCTTTCTTGGGACCATTGGTCACAGGAAAGATCGTTCTTTCAACACAAGCGCGTAGAGCTGAATCGTCAGATTTACAGGTAGAAAATTTGAAAATAGAATTCTACCTGTATTTGACCATTCAGCACTTCAAAGTCACCTGATCAAAAATTTCCAGCCAGCCCGATCAACGAGTGAACTAATATCCAAATCTTCTAACCATATCGGTCGGCTCGTCTCCCACCATACACACACCGAATATTGTATGACATTTAGTTTTGTACAATATTATCAGTGCTTCTATGGCCACCTTAAGGCTTCAGGCATTTTGTCTGCTGTGGTCCTCAGATGGAGATCTGTGCCATCTCCGCTAGTCAGTGATCCGAATAAAATAACAATAACAAATGAATGTACAAAGAGCAGTGACAGGAAGAAGGGAGACATTGGTGCCAAAATGCTTTCTTGTTCCTTGCTCAGTGTTCCTCAGATAGGGGTACTCTATTATCAGCAGGATTTGGAGCTGCTGAAGGAGGAATTGGGTACTGGTAGAGAAATGGCAGAGGCCTAAGGCAAAGAAAGCAACATCCAGTTCAACCTCATGGAGGCAAAACATTGCTTCCTGATGCCAGGAATGGATGGTGCAGAGCAGAAACACGCTATTTTTAATGCAAATTTTGCTGAAGTATATGCACAATGCGTTTCAGATCCTATTTTAGCACGTTAGTCAAGCAAAATGAATTTTAATCACACTATATAAATGATTTGAATCTTGTTTCCTTCAGTCTGGGAATTCATAATTATAACAAGCAGGCAGGAGCCATTTTGGGGACACTGTTATTAAGACAAGTCTTGTGTCATCTCAGAATCTTGTTTGTGCACCAGAATGGGGGACCTGATGTCCATCCCCATGCACTTTCTACACAATTAAATGGTTAAGGGAATGTGGGGAGAACAGCGATATCTAGGAAGTGCTGAAAATAATTGCCTGCCCCGCCTCTATGCCTACGGCATAGAGAAGGGGCAGGCAATATTTGATTGACAGCTGAGATTTTTAAATGAGTTTACAACAGCTATGAATGGTTTAATAAAAAAAATAATTTGGGTCTCATGTTTAATTTGAAATGGACTTTTATTATACACCTTTTTATGTCTGGGTGACAGGTCCCCTTTGACAAATAGTAAGGGCCAAGTAATATATACTGACTCTAGGCAATAGGGGCCCCTAAACTTTTGATAGCTTTGAAACACTAAGCACGTAACACTCTTTTTTGTATGGGTAGCTAGTTGATACCACAGTGAGCTGAAGAAAGGTTTCTGAATTTCACACACACTTGCTCCCAGAGCAAGTCTTCAAATTTCTGGTTAGGGTGAACTGTAATTCATTCAAGATTTATTCTCACTCTCCCCTACAGCTCAAGGGGATTGAATGCCCTCTATTAATCTAGCACTGCCCAATGTTATCATATATGTCAAATAGGAGCAACCTCTGTAAGTATGGCACCTACCATCATCATTTCCCAGAGGGTCTTCATGCGTGGGATCTGGCTCAGAAGCATCAGGAGGAATGCCAGTTACATCGGAAAGGCGGACTGAAGGTGTCGTTTCTATAGGTTCTACACCTGACGGTAGCTCCGGAGGCTCAAACCAGTGAGTGGGGGCTGCAGCTTGAGGATACCCTGCTGAACACAAACCCAATACATCAGGGATTAATCTTCCAAAGCAGTAGTGTTGATGCACATAAACATGGATGCCTTATCTTGCATCTTAGGCAAGCTGTTTGACTTGACCAAAGCAAAGTCGCTACTTTATTTATTAACTAAATGCTATAGTATTAAGTATTAACATTAACAAGTTTGGTAAAATCTAGTACTCCAAATCCACCAATCAGATAACTGCATTTATTCTTTTAATGAATAGAGTAAAATCTTACTGCTGATTAACTGCTATTGGTTACTCAACTGAAGCCAACTTGACTCATATTAGTACATAATCCCCATCATGTGCTGGAAGTGAACCAATGAATGAAGACTAGTGGTAGTGAGACCATAGGATGTCCCTGAAATAAAGAGCTTACACTCAGAGATATCCCCATGTGCCATGCTCATCATTCCCCACAATTTTCGAAAGGCATAACAAGACAAAAATATGGGGGTTACATACATAAAATGAATATTAAATATAATATTCTATTTCCCTATTTTCTTTTCTTTTGTGTTTCTTCAAGACGGTCTGATACCATTCATAATGAATATATCTCGGGATGAAGGGCCAATTCTCACAGCGGGTAACAGAGAAGCTGTTTAGAATACATTGATTAGAGTAAAATTTCTATTCATTATCATATCATTGTGCCCCGGCCAGTTGTAGCTCTTTCTATACATACAGGACGACAGCATTTTGTATCCATAATGTGACTTTTTCTGCCAAGAATGTATTTGCAGAATAGCATTTTCATTATTGGTGCTCCTATAATGGTGGTGGCACACGCTGCTACTTGGGGAGATTAGTAGCCCAGCGACAACTCAACTCTTTTTTGGGTGACTAATCTCTCCTAAATGCCTTCCCGCCAGCTAGAATGTAAATCGCCAGTGGGATGGCACTCGGAACTCGTTTCTGAAGTTGCCTCACAAGGAAACTTTGGGCGACTTCAGAAAGTCAAAGTGATTCGAGTGCCATCCTGCCGGCAATTTTCTAGCTGGCGGGAAGGCATTCAGGAGAGATTAGTCATCCAAAGAAGAGGCTTTTTGTCGATGGACGTGGACGACTAATCTCCCCGAATAGCAACGTGTGCCACCCTAAAGAGGAACTTGTCGTGGTGCTTCTTTATTTTTAAATTGGGTTTTAATATTTTTCTTGTACTTTTGGAGATAAATGTTTTTTTAGTGTTTATCTTCAACCATGGATTTCTGCTGCAAACAACCCAGGCCTGATCCCCACCAGGAATGGTGGGTGCTCCCCTCGTTGTGGCCACCAAAGGTAAAAAGTTGTGCATGAGGGCGGTGGGGCAAGTAGGGCTGTGACTGGGACAGGGGTGGCCTGTGACTGGTGAGAGGAAAGCCACAACTGGGATGGGGGACCCCTGAGTTGGCAGTAGGGTTGCCACCTGGCCGGCATTTTACCGGCCTGGACGGTAAAAGTGATGTCTGATCCCAATGTTATTAATAGGGAAAAAAGATAAATATATAGGAAGGCCAGTATTTTTTTTCCAGAAAAGGTGGCAACCCTAGTTCGCAGACCTGGTGGGCCCTGGACACCCCAGTGTAATACTGGCTGCAAACAATGGAAACAACTGCTGGCAGCCAGTAAATTTATTGTGCGGGAACCAGGGAATTTGGCTCATGGGACACAGGTGTTTTCTCTTCTAGTTTATAGCAAAACTAGCAGTCATCTCAACGATTATCGCTTCTTTGTGCAGTTGTGCACATTCTTCAATGGCCACTTTCCACTGCCATCACAAATAGGAACGTTAGAACAGCGCCACAGAGTAGAACTTCTTATTTAAAAAGTCTTTATTAGTGCTTTAGGGCATCACATTCCTCTAGTTTATATACACTGATCCGCTCCCATCTGCCCCTTGTGTGTGTGGCCAATGACAGTTGCCTATATTTTGTGCTGCCCAATCCCAGGACTTCAGAATGGGGACATTTGGGAGTCAGGATGGGAAGCTTTGCTAATTATTGGGTTATAGAAGAGATGATCGATATCCAGCAAAGCTACAAGGGCAGTTGAAGGGTTAGTGCAGCTCTACCAGTAGCATGAGGTGCCCTTCCCATAATAACCCTGTGGCATTTCTGCACTTCCGAGAGAAATAGAGGGGCCAGTGAAGCGTCAGTGAGAAAGAGAAAAAAGCATTGCGGGCAGAATGCAGTCGGTTAAGGGGAGAGGCAGAGAAGAATGAAATATGATTCACTCAAAGTCACAGATAAAATTGCTATTGTTATGTAAAACGCTATTTTATTCAACGCCTCCAGATCTCAGCAGGGTGGATGGCTTATGACAGCTGATCGTTTGCTTTAGAAGATAATTGCAGAGAAAATCTATATTCTCTTTCTATGTATAGTTTGCACTGCGCAAAGCATAAAGTTATTGTATATTGAATTGATTGTCCGTTTGCTTGTTGGAAAGGAGCACTTACCTAAGCGCAGGCTCAACGGGCAGGTGGTACAAGAGTTGTACTGAGGAGCTGACAATGAACCCCTTGTAATTAGGGGGATAATGACCAAGGTACAACAAACAAGGATGTTTAAATGGAGATATATTCTCTTTTTCAACATTGGCTCAATGAATAGGGCTTGTGCTGAACATAAGTTTTGCTCAGTGTAGGACTGGGCTGGAGGGACACCAGGAAAAAAAACTCCAGTGGGCTCCACTGACAAACGCCTGCTCCCCCGCCCTGACTCTCCCCTCTCCCCAGACCATAGGCAGAAAGTTAAGGAGGAGTGAAGTAAAAGGTATAGGGTATTTGGGAGGGGTGAGGAGGGCCCTTGAAGTCATAGCCCCAATGGGCTCTGGATGCCTCAGTACGACCCTGGTTTTCTTGATTGTTTTAATTAGGAAACATCTATGGTTTATGTCATTTTTTGCACTAAACATGGCAACATTTGAAAATGAAACTAAAATCACATTGTACTTCCTGATCCCAAAGAGCAAAGTCAAACAAACCAGCAGCCCACTGAGAAGCCTCTGTATAATGAGATGCCCTTTATATACAGAGATAACAGGCTGTGAAGGGAGGGGTTCAATTATACAGAGGCTCTTTGGATTCTAGTAGAATGTGACTTTAGTTTCATTTTCATATTTTGCCCTGTTTAAAGAAAGAAATAACAAAAACCATAGATATTATTAAAATAATGGATGTTCAGTATACAGTAGGTTCTACTCATTAAACCAATGTTGGAAAAGGGGGTATACTATCCCTTTAAGTGGAGGGGGTGGGATTGGGGCGAAGATATGACACAGGCTTTAGTTCTCCTTTACAACCACAGACAAAATGTATTTTAAGCAGAAACCCCTATAACTATCAAGCTGGGCTTCCTGGAGTATATAGGAGAGCAAATAGACTCCAAAGTTCCCCGTAAGAAGCCTTCAAGCTGAGTCCAACATAACAGGGATATTAAGAGCAGGGGAGCCCCCCAGTGTTTTATTGTCATCTTTAACATTTTGAGGATGTGTCTCTTTGCCAGATAGACCCTACCACTGCTGTGTTTAAATGCAAAATCAAATTGAATAAAGCATTTGTATTGGTGAATAAACAACACCTAATGTAACTAAATACAGCACCATATTATCCATATTAATCACATACAATTCCTTAGGGCCAAGTCGAACAGGCGTTTTCTGTACTGGCATATCTGTAACATCAGTGAGAACTGGCACAGACGGAGTGGACTTTGGAGTAAAATGCACTTCCGTTCTGCACCAAAATTTGCCTCCAACAGGCGGATGTTGTGCCTCTCAGTGTTTAAGGGGTGAAACAAAAGTTATTTTGGGCTCATTATTATGTTTGGCCACTAGATGGCATGGTAGATTTAGTATAGGCAGTTGTAAGTTGTAATTATAGTGTTCCACCACTAGAGAGAGGGGGGGGGAGTATACAAAAGGATACAAGAAACAAGGTAAAGTGTGTAATGGGAGGAACACCTACCTGTAATAAGAGAACTACAGTCAGCAATAAAAGTGAGCAAGGAAGCTGAGTGTTTAGCCAGTATAGGATAGTTGCATACCTCCCTATTGTTCCCTTTTGGCAGCTCAGCGCACAGTCCTGGATTGTTACTGAAATGTCCCATTTCCCTTTGATCTCCTGCACTGACGCCAGAAAAAGATACATAATTTCTGAAACTTAATTAAACAAGAGGCTTTTGCCAGAGAGCCCAGAATACTCAGTACCTGCACTTAGATACATTTGTTATAGTTTAAGATAAGCAAAGATACAATTGTAACTACTTAAGACAAGCAGGCCTCTTGGGAGAACTGAGACTTGCAGCTTAAAGGGCAATTCACTTTTATTAGCAAAACTGTAAGAACATAAAACATGGCCCTAAAACCCGCAGAAATGTGTTCAGACTTTCCATAACCTGCCAAATTTTGTAAACTGGACAAGGTATTTAGGGGGTGTGGTCATAAAATGGACATGGTCAAAAAATGTTACTTGCAACATAGCTTTTTGTCCCTCATTCCATTTTTCACATTTTGGGAGAGACTGTATGTATCTGTATTTTCTTTTGTGGGATAGAGCAGGCAAGTGAGCATGGCAGCTAAGAGTCCCACAGAGGAGAGAGTGGCAGTAACTTCCCAGCAGGTTAGCCGCCAGTTAGGGCTAAAGTGAGCAGAAGCACGGCCGTGCAGATCCTGGAGAGTATGAGGAGGGAGTAAGGAAGTACAGGTATGGGACATGCTATTCAGAAGGCTCGGGACCTGAGGTTTTCCAGATAATGGATCTGTCCGTAATTTGGATCTTCATACTTTAAGTCTACTAAAAAAATCATGTAAACAGTAAATAAGCCCAATAGGCTGGTTCTGCGTCCAATAAGAATTAATAATATCTTAGTTGGGATCAAGTAAGTACAAGCTGGACTATTTAGATAAAATGGAGTCCATGGGAGAAGAAACACAAAATTTTGCATTAATTCTGACCTGTGCACACAAGAATGCTTTGTGCTCTTAGCCAAGAAGGAATTAAAGGAAGATTGGTTGGCTGGTGGCAAGGATGGGAGAGGACACTTCAAAGGGTCGGGAGTAATAAACCAACATTTTGTAACTGAGAACTGAACTGTTCTGTGAATGCCTGACTTTGAAGAAGTGTGTAAGATTTTGTTAAAATGTAATGGCTGCTGTGAGTGTAAAATTTGGTCTCCAGAAAAAATAAAGTTACAGTTACTTTACAACTCCCTGCATCTTGTGCTGGAATTGAGTGTGGGTTCTGGCAATTGTATAACAGTCCTAACAATTAGGGGCAGATTTATCAAAATGTGAGATTGGAGCTCACCACAGAAATATTTGCTCACTTTCTCTTCATTCCTATGGGATTCTTAGAAATATATTTATGAAATGGTGAACTCTAACATTCTCCCAAATGATAAATATGATTCTAAAAATCCCACAGGAATGAAGTGAATGTTTCTGTGGTGAGCTCCAATCTCACATTTTAATAAATCTGCCCCTTAGAGTGACTCGTATCTATTCTCCTAGTAGAGCCAATAAGAGGATTTCTCGCTTGTACAAAGAGCCAGGGCCGCCATTAGAAATCACGGGGCACCGTACAACAACATTTTCGTGGCCCTCTGGGCGCACGCACCCACCCACCCTGGCACCCAAGCCCCGCCCACTCCGCATCACAGTTAAAAGACCACACAGACATCAGCGCTAAAAAAGTAACCCCCCCACACACAAGTTATAAAAAGCTATTGATGGTCAGGGCCCCCCTTATAAGTTTAAAAAAAACAAGTCCCCCAACATAATATTTTTTTAAAAAAACATTGGCGCCAGGGCCCCCCTTAAAAGTTAAAAAAAAATTGGGGCCCCAAAAAATATTTAAAAAAAAAAACATTGGTGGCAGGGGCCTATGAATATTAAAATAATACTTTTGTGGCCAGGGGATTACAAAAAAACAAAACAAAACCACAAATTGGTGCTCAGTAGAATTGCACTCAGTAGAATTGCTTCAGGACTTCAACTTCGCTTCCTCTCATGACTTCGGGTCTTTTCGCCGCTTCGAGACTTCGGCTTTGGCTGTTTTCATGACTTCAGATCTTTTCGCCGCTACGGGAGTTCGGCTGTTTGGCTTTTCGGCACTTCCGCATTTTCGGCTGTTCGGCTGGCCGCAAGATCTTCGGTGCTGGCAAGGGGGCCCAGATCTTTCTAAACTGCAGCACTGCTGGGCCCCCCTTCATGCCCGGGACACTTGTCCCCCCTGTCCCTCCCTGATGGCGGCCCTGCAAAGAGCTGACCAGTTTTGGGATCTGATTGCAGAATGCCGGATGAATTATTGGCTTCTTTTTGCTTTAGAATTGGTATCAGCCCCAGAAGCAAATGGTAAAATGTATGGGGAACAAGATGAAAAGGATTCCAAATAACCCATTTTACCTCTTTATTTCATTTTTTTTTAACCCGGACACCATTTTATCCGCTCAATTCATCATTGGATAGAACCTACAACCCCATATTAACAAATTCTTGCCGAAACCCTTAAACACAACTGGAGGGTGGAGCAATTGTGGTTCAGCAAGTTCATTTTCATGTTCAAAGTAACCCTTTGAGAAAGAAGATAAGCACCATATATGCTCAGTCATTACGTTTGTGGATGAGACTTTCCTTGAACTGGAACCAATGGACAATTAAACTCAATATGGAATGTTTTGCTGTGGAACAGCATTTTCTTTGCCAATGAGATTTGCACCAGAACTGGTTTTACCATCGCAATCTGCACAAAACCTACAGGCAGGTAGTATTTAGGCTACCACACTAGCTTCCCAAGAATCACTCAGGCACATTGGATTCCATCTTGCTATAAGAGCACAAGGCTAATGAGATGGTGCCAGAGTTTAAAGGGATTAAGTCATTTTTCTATTTACACAGCAAATACTTCACTCTACCATATACAATTAATTTCCTACTCCAACAAGTATATTTTTTTAGTTGTAATATTGGTGTGTAGGCAGTCATCTCAGGTCATTTTGCCTGGTCATGTGCTTTCAGAAAGAGCCAGGCTGTTGTTTCTCCTACTCAATGTAACTGAATGTGTCACAGTGGGACATGGATTTTCCTATTGAGTGCTGTTCTTATATCTACCAGGCAGCTGTTATCTTGTTTAGGGAGCTGCTATCTGGTTATCTTTACATTGTTCTGTTGTTAGGCTGCTGGGGGGGGGGGGGGAAGTACAGCTGCAGTACAGCAGTAAAAAGTGACTGAAGTTTATCAGAGCACAAGTCACATGACTGGGGCAACTGGGAAACTGAAAACATGTCTAGCCCCATGTCAGATTTCAAAATGAAATATAAAAAAATCTATTTGCTCTTTTGAGAAATGGATTTCAGCGCAGAATTTTTTTCCCATGACAGTATCCCTTCTTAAAAGAAAAATGTAAAACTGGTAGAAACAAACAAAGAGGAAAGAAGAAATCCCAGGAGTGACTCCTTGAACTAAATTGTGGTGAGACAAGGGACCATGTGTGTGTATGATCCCAATTGTAAAGCAATCATTCAGATTATCCATAAATACTGGGGTATTCTTCAGTCAGACCCAAAACTGGCAAACATACTAAGTCTACTCTAAAGAACTAATGGCACCAGGTTTTTGCACCTACTGCTGGTGCTGTATGTTAGCAGTGCGTGTGTGTGGGCAGAGGTGATATTTTAACAATGACCTGAGCTGAGAGCAGAGATGTCTGTGTCCCTAATAGGCACCAGTAGTAACATGCATGCAATGGAAAAATAGCACAAGGGGAGCACTGAGTGGGGTTTCAAGTTTGAGGCAGAGCTCACCAGTAGATGGCAGACATATTGGTGCTAGGCCTGGCCAGTAAAAATTATGGTTGATCCCAATGTTATTAAAAAAGAAAAGGGAAAAAGGATAAATATATAGCTCTGTAAAGTGGAAGAATTACCCCCCCCCCCTCCGACCGTGAATCTATGCCCCATTTAATGGAGCTCAAAATCTCATTTACCCTTGCAGCTGATGACTGGCTTTGCTTGCTACATCCATGCAGACCTGCCCCTATTTTGTATTTTTTTAGGATTTACCAGATTTTGCACTTTGTCTCCTGGTCCCGGGACACTCATGCATTCCCCCCAATTTCTCATGATTTTCTAGGATTTGCAGGCACAGATCCAAAGTGAGTCCTGATTATTTTTAAATCCCAAGTGCAGAAGCCTCCGAAGAGCACAAGAGTTTCACCTCTCCTCACTGAATCGCACCCACCGTTACCCAGGCTTCAAGTTGCCCCAGATTTATCTTCCATACTTTCTTTCATAATGCAGCACAGTCGCTAGGCTAATTAAGCCCTGGCAACCAGATAGCAGCTGCAATTCCAAGCCTGAAACAAAAATTAGTAATTCAAAAGCCACAAAAAAAGCAACCTGCAAATTATGTTACAATACCACTAAATCAGGGATCCCCAACGTTTGTTTTACCTGTGAGCCACATTCAAATGTAACGAGCTAAGAGAGCAACACAAGCATAAAAAAAGTCCCTGGGTATCCCAAAGAAGGACAGTGACTGGCTTTTTGCGAGCCCCTATGTGGACTGAGACTACAGGAGGCTCTGTTTGGCAGCCTATGAAAAAGTGCCTTCAAAGGCATGAAATGCATAAGGCTTCTTGATATGTTTTTTGCATCTATTTATGGAGTGTGCCAGCCTATTTTTACATATCTGTTTGGCAGTACACCTGATTTTTATTCAACTAAAACTTGTCTCCAATCCAGAAATTCAAAAATAAGCAGCTGCTTTGAGCTCACTGGGATCAACATCCAATGTGTTGGTGAGCAACATGTTGCTTGCAAGTCACTGGTCCAGGATCACTGCTCAACATCCTGCTAAAAAAATTTTTTTTTAAGGTGAACCATGTGCGGTTTTCAGGTTTTAGAAATGCTGTGTGGTCCATGTTTTTGCCCGCTCACTTCATAAAAAAAAAAAAAGCTTAAATATTGTCATATGTGTCTGCTATAGTTCTGCCATCATCTAGAGCAGGGGTCCCCAACCTTTTTAACTTTTGAGCCACATTCAAATGTAAATACAAGTTGGAGAGTAACACAAGCATGAAAAAAAAGTACATGGGGGTGCCAAATAAGGGCTGTGATTGGCTATTTGGTAGCCCCTATGTGGTCTCTCAGCCTACAGGAGGCTTTGTTTGGCAGTACACCTGGTTTTTAAGCAACTTCCTTCCAAGCCAAAAATTCAAAAATAATTTGCTTTGAGGGGGTTGGTGAGTAACATGTTGCTCAGGAGCCACTGGTTGGGGTTCACTGATCTAGAGCAACAGATACAGAATATGAACAAAGGGAAACAGACCCCCCCCCCACCCCATCTCATTGTGGAGTTGACCGTTGAAGCCTCAACAATTACTAATACAGGTATATATTGGACAGGGAGAGGGAGGGAAGGGGGTGCCAACAATGTGTTAGGGCTAAACTACATGGGAGACTTTGCAGGACACATTTTTTTCTGATCTTGCCATCAAACAGCATGACATTTTGCTGGATTCTACAAAATCTGATCCCCCATTGCTATAATGTAACGTCAGATCAGATAGTCGGGTGGTGTAGCTTGTTCCATGCATCTACATCAGACATTCAATGTATTTCAATGAAGGATAATAAGTCGGTCAGACACCATCAGATTTGATCTCGTCAGATGAAGACGCAGCGTGCGGCGTTCCCTTCCTACAGACAACGGGTGTCGTATGGAAAATCTTCCATGTAGTTTACAATCAGCCCCATTACATTTTGACCCATGAGACTACATCTATCTGATATTATCCTACAAAATCTCCTGTGGAGTTTAGCCCTTATACTCCCAAGTCAATCCAATTGCTACTACATTTTGCCCCTGCCTGATGCTCATTTCAGATGGGGGGGGGGGGGGAAAAGTGGAACATTCTCATTGAGCTCTGTCTCTAGATGGTGAAGGGGAGAGCACCTTTAATGAAACTTATACGGTTATACAAGAACCTGTTCTAAGCAACTTAACTGATCTTTATTTTATATGGTTTTGAAATATTAGGGCTCCTATTCTGTCTTTTTCCTGCTTGCAACCGAAAGTTTTCAGGTATAGTGAAATATCAATTATACTGTTTTTATTATTGCTAATGTGAATTCAAAACTGCTTCCTGTTTTTCTCGAATGATCAACACAAGCTCATCAGCTGCCAATGCCATAGATAAGACTATGTGTAGCCATGGATGGAAGAATAAAGGTCTGGGTCCATTTTTGATAGTTTGAGCCAGGGGTCTTGTTTCCAGGTTCCTAGTTTGAAGCAACAGTCTAAGAAAGATTCTTTGCTCTTCCAGCAGGATAATACCTCTGTCCAAAAAGTGAGGCCTATACTTTATTGCTTTTTTAAGATGATAATAGAAGAACTCAACCCAACTGGAAAACCTCTGGGATGAATTAAAATTCAATTTCAATCAAATTACTCAAATGATTTCCTTTTACTTTGTAATAAGAAGAGCTAGAATTAATTCTTATTGGAGGCAAAACAATCCTATTGGGTTTTTAGTGCTCTCTTAAAGGAACCGTTCAGTGTAAAAAATAAAATGGGGTAAATAGGCTGTGCAAAATAAAAAATGTTTCTAATATATTTAGCCAAAAATGTAATGTATAAAGGCTGGAGTGACTGGATGTCCAACATAACAGAACACTACTTCCTGCTTTGCAGCTCTCTAACTCTGAGTTAGTCAGCGACTTTAAGGGGAGGTCACATGGGACATAACTGTTCAAAACTGTTTACAATTGATCCTCAGCATTCAGCTCAGATTCAAAAGCAACAGTTATGACCCATGTGGCTCTCCCTCAAGTCACTGATTGGTTACTGCCTGGTAACCAATCAGAAACCAAGAGAGCTGAAAAGCAGGAAGTAGTGTTCTGGCTATTATGTTACACATCCAGTAACTCCAGCCTTTATACATTACATTTTTGGCTAACTATATTGAAAACATGTTTAATTTTGCACAGCCTATTTACGGAGTTTTTATTTTTATACTGAACAATTCCTTTAAAGTATTTAAATCCAAATTACTGAAAGACTTCTTATCTGGAATCCCTTATCCAGCCCCATACCTGTATGCTAAAGGATTATTCACCTTTAAAGTTAACTTTTAGTATGTTGCAGAATGTCCAATTCCAAGCAACTTTGCAATTGGTCTTCAATTTTTCTTTTTATGGGGGGGGGAGGAGTTAGAATTATATGACTTCAACAGTGACATATTTTCAAAGAGGGGGGAGAGATGCAAACTATCCACAATTCTGTGATATTGGGACCCTGGGCTTCACACTTTTATGATAATTATGTATTTATTTTAATATACTGTGCACCTAAAACCTTGCACAGGGGCTCTCCATACTCCTAAGCCACTGGCTTGAATGGGACCTGTTATCCAGAATGCTCGGAAGCAGGTGTTTTTTTTCTTTTTCCCCAGATAAGGGACCTAGTAGGATAGTTTTGCCAACAATATGGATTCATGCAACTTAGTTACCATCAATCGCAAGCTACTGTTTTATTTCTACAGGTATGCGATCCATTACTCGGAAACCCGTTATCAAGCAAGTTGAGAATTACAAAAAGGCCATCTCCAATAGACTCCCTTCCAATCAAATAATCCACATTTTTTAAAATGATTTTCTCTGTAATAATAAAACAGTAGCTTGTACTTGATCCCAACTAAGATATAATTAATCCTTATTGGAAGCAAAACCAGCCTATTGGGTTTATTTAAGGTTTACAGTATAGGCCAAGTCTAAACTTAGTAGACCTAAGGCATGTAGATCCATGTCCCAAGCATTCTGGATAAAAGGTCCCATACCTGTACACAGAAAAAGGAAGACATTTGTAAAAATTAAAACCATTGATTAAGATGGAGTGCAGAGGACACTACCCCCTAGATCCTTCCATGCTAGCACATGCATTTGCACTGCTCTCACCAGTGGTGGCGCTATAGAACTGCACAATGACAGTAGACAACACAGATGAAAGCTTTCATGAGAACACAAAGCATCCAGCTCCTCCTGAGAGAGGGCACATCCGTGCTTGTGAAAACGTCCCTTTCTTTTCACATAGCTGCTGTGAATGGAGAACACAAATATAGGCATTCCACATATCGCTGGGAGATCTGACACTGTCCTGTCATTGCTGCCTGGCTCCAGAATGGCATTGCTAGGGATGTTTTTCCATTTGCTTCTGCCCCCCCCCCACTTCATTTCAGAAAACAGAATTCTTTATCAGTAACATACAATCGTATAACCCTACCCTGCATCATCCAGGGACATGAAACCTCCTATTGCCCTTCTGAAACTACAATTTCCAGCATTCCTCAGCCAGAAGTAGGGTGTATAAACTCAGCAACTGACTTCTAAGTGATGTCACTAGTACTAAACAGTGGGATTTGTAGTTTGGCTAAAGTCCCTACATCCGACTCCTGCACAATGGAAAAAAATGACAGCTACTTGTATGGGATCAGTTATCCATAAAGCTCGGGACCTGGGGTTTTCCATTAATGGAATTTGGATCTTCGTCCCTCAATGGAACAGTAACCTCAAAAAATTAAAGGGCACACAGGCAGATTCGGGGAGATTAGTCGCCCGGTGACAAATCTCCTTTTCTTCGGGCGACTATGGAAAACGAATTGTGCCAAGTGCCATCCCGCCGGCGATTTACATTTTAGCCGACGGGAAGGCAGTTTGGGGGGATTAGTCGCCCCGATGAAGAGATTTGTCGCCGGCCGACTAATCTCCCTGAATCTGCCTGTGTGGCCTGACCCTTAAAATATAATGCAGTGTTTCCCTGCACTGATAAAACTGCTGCGTTTGCTTCAGAAACACTACTATAGTTTATATAAATAAGCTGCCGTGTAGCAAAAGGCTCAGGTTACAAAGCAGATAGCAGATCGGTTATCCATTATTTATCCTGTGCCATATAGCCTTTTTTCAATTACCACCATTGCTACACAGCAGCTTGTTTATATGAACTATAGTAGGGTTTCTGAAACACACACATCAGTTTTACCAGTGCAGAGCAACATTATATGACATTTTCATTACTTGAAAACACTAACTTTTTACTGTTCCTTTAAGTTTAATAGAAAATCATATAAACACTAAATAAACCCAATAGGCTGGTTTTGATTCCAATAAGGATTAATTATATCTTAGTTGGGATCAAGTACAAGGTACTGTTTTATTATTACAGAGAAAAAGGAAATCATTTTTAAAAACTGGAATTATTTGGATAAAATGCAGTCTATGGGAGACAGCCTTCCTGTAATTCAGAACTTTCTGGATAAGTCTGGATAACTTTCTGGATAAGTTTTCCGGGTAATAGATCCCATTTTAACATCTGGAAGAGGAGAACCAAAATTCAATGTTATTAGTGATATGAATCTCCAGTTCCCAGCAGGCCTTATTCTAAACAGAGCCATGTTTTTTCCTCTAGGATTTGCAACATAATTTTAAATATTGAAATACTCCTACATAAATGGGTGTATGAAACGGGTGCACAGCTATCTGGCGGCATGCTGTTTTCATTAAAGGGATTCTGTCATGGTTTTTATGATGTTTTTATTTTTAAATTACACTGCAAATAATTCCCTTTACAATATAAAATGTCATTCCTGAACTAGTAAGTGTATTATTTTTTGTTGTAATATTGGTGTGTAGGCAGCCATCTCGGGTCATTTTGCCTGGTCATGTGATTTCAGAAAGAGCCAGAACTTTAGGATGGAACTGCTTTCTGGCAGGCTGTTGTTTCTCCTACTCAATGTAACTGAATGGGTCTCAGTGGGACCTGCATTTTACTACTGAGTGCTGATCTTAGATCTACCAGGCAGCTGTTATCTTGTGTTAGGGAGCTGCTATCTGGTTACCTTCCCATTGTTCTTTTGTTTGGCTGCTGGGGGGGGGGGGGAAGGGGGTGATATCACTCCAACTTGCAGTACAGCAGTAAAGAGTGATTGAAGTTTATCAGAGCACAAGTCACATGACTGAGGGCAGCTGGGAAACTGACAATATGTCTAGCCCCATGTCAAATTTCAAAATTAAATATAAAAAAATCTGTTTGCTCTTTTGAGAAATGGATTTCAATGCAGAATTCTGCAGGAACAGCACTATTAACTAATGCAGTTTGGAAAAAAAAAACTTCTTTCTACGACAGTATCCCTTTAAGAAGAGAAAGGGTTAACAATGATGCTGCCTATGGAAGAGCCAAGGATCTAAAGCAGAAAAGGACAAGGCCACTGGGCAGGCGTCAGAGTAGGGGTAGTAGCCCCAGCGGGCGAATGGCCAGTGGCAGCATGAAAGGCGCCCTGTTACCCTGCACAAAGGAAACCTTGTCCACTCAAAGAGTCATGCGCACACCCTGCCCCGTATCCGGCCGCAAATGTTACATCAACGTATTTACAGAGGAGAAGAGGTAACAAATAGGTGCATGTCTGTGTTTGTGTCTGAAACCTGGGTGCAACGGCATCAACAACATTTAATAGGCAAATGCCAGCCTTGATTAATAGCTCTACCAATAATTAGTTCATTAAGCACTGATGCCAAAGGCTATAGTTCAAATTTGCATAAAAGATATTGATTAATATATCACACATGGAGGATTAGGGTGCTAGACTGTACAAACATCAGGAGACAACGGGACGTCAGAGAATGTTCTTGGCACTGCTATATACCCTAATTTATTCCCCCATAGACTCCCATGTTATATACCCTAATTTATTCCCCATAGACTCCCATGTTATAGACCCTAATTTATTCCCCATAGACTCCCATGTTATAAGACTGGAAACCCAGTCACTGTTTGAATTGCTGCGGATCTTGGGAGTTGTAGTTCACTTTATCAAAGACCAATATCCAGAATCTCTCCTCTGTTTGTGCCTAGAATCATTCTTATTAGTGCATGACAAAAAATATTAAGGGACAGATTTATTAAGGGTCGAATTGAAAATTTGAATTCTCGATTTTTTATGATCAAAACTCAAATTCAAATTGTTAATTATCCAAACTTGATTTGAGTTTTAATTAAAATTTTGAGATTCATCATACTCTGGCTGTTTAAGAACTCAAATTCAACTATTCGCCACATAAAACCTGCCAAGTTTATGTATAAGTCAATGGGAGAGCCCCAAGGAACAATTTGGACATGTTCGTAGCCTTCCTGAAACTCGAATCGTAATTAGTCGAATTCGATTAGAATTCGGTTTAAGTTTTCCAGTCGGTAAAATTCGCGCAAGTTTTAGATATTTGATTTTTTTTTTTATAAAATAACCCCCCAATCGAATTTCGAGTATATTCAAATTTAAAGGAGTTTAAAAAAAACACAAATTTGAAATTCGACCTTTGATAAATGTGCCTCTAAATGTCATGAGTACATTAGCTTTTGCAATACACAAACGAGTCATGTAAAAGACAATGACATCATAAACCATACAGGCAGCATAATTTGCTTTTCAATTGCAGGCCAATGGCATGTTGTAATAAAGGTAGGCTGCCATATTCTAATCACAGTGAACTGGTCATACAGCCCAGTAAGTGTGACTGCCACTTACACTAATCCTTGAAGTCAGAAATCCATCCCTAGACAAAGGCCAGCGACACACACATGCTTAGGCCTCAACTCCCTGCAACTTAATTTTACTGCTTGCAATTAATCAGCGGCTTGGGCTAAACTCGCTGCCGATTCCCAAATACTTGTACGTTTCATCCCTGACGTTACCTGTGAGCATTGCAGGAAGCAGGATTCCGGCAAGGAGCAGCAGCAGAAGCGATGGAGTCCCGGAGCAAGGCATTTCTGACACTGATGAGAAGATGCAGAGGGAAGGAGAGGTGAAAGCTAAAGGGGACCTCGCTGCTCCTGGGTTAACAAAGGTGTCTCTGTCCGGCGAGGATGGAAATGTTTAGCTGAGGATCAAGTCAGAAAAGCACACACACAGCCCAGACACCTCACACTTCTTTCATAGCCCTCCCACCTCTATGTCACGTCAAGAACTTGAACCACCCATCCAAATTCCTTCATAAAAAAAAAAAAAAAGGATTTACCTTCTCACGTAGCCTGAACTGGATCTTAAATGGCTCGGTCCTATAAACATACTTATCACTGTTCTGTCCTATGGCACTCTGAAGGAGCCGTCGCTTTAGTCCATTCATTTTTCTCTGCGCAGACACCCCAATTCTGTATATGCACGTGAAATGGAATGAGGGCACTAACCTCATATAATATTAACAGTTCAAATTCTCCATGTATTGAGTCAAACTACTGTGCACTGTCAGTTCTATCAATTCATCACAACTAAATAGTATTACTTGGTTCTCATAAAAACACTCACTCAGCCAAACATCATTCGGGGGTGCACTGAAGTCATTGCAAAAAGATTTATGGTCATGCTACTAAGTGTTCCACCCAATGGAATCCTACAAAAAAGTGTGATTTTGGTTTCATTGTATCCCTAAACAAATTACTTTGAACTGGGGCAAAGAACAGCTTTGTCCTTTAATGACCGATACAACATAAGGTTAAAGTGGTTGTTTGCCTTTAAATTAACTTTTAGTATGATGTAGAGAGTGATATTCTGAAACAATTTTATTTTGTGTTTGAGTTATTTAGCTTTTTATTCAGTAGTTTGTAATTTCAGCAATATGGTTGCTAGGGTTCAAATTACCCTAGCAACCATACATTGATTTGAATAAGAGAATGGAATATGAATAGGAGAGGCTTAAATAGAAAGATGAGTAATAAAAAAAAAGGAGATTTTGTATACTCACCGTTAAATCTCTTTCTCTCCAGTCGCTTGGGGGACACAGGAACAATGGGTATAGCTTGCACCACTAGGAGGCAGGATACAACAAAAAAAGAACAAACAAATCCCTCCTCCTCCTGCTATACCCCAGCTCCCAGGCGGAGTCAGGCCAGTTTGTACCAAAGCATGGAACAGGAGGTTACCAATAAACATGAAGCTTTAATAACTATATACAATGAAAAAGGAATGCATGAGAAACCATGTCTGAAAGTACACGTGAAGGCCTCACCAGGGAGGGAAGTCCTGTGTCCCCAAGCGACTGGAGAGAAAGAGATTTAACGGTGAGTACACAAAATCTCCTTTTCTCTTTGGTCTGCTTGGGGGGACACAGGAACAATGGGGACATACCAAAGCTGTCCCAAGGAATACGGGCGGGAGGTAGAGGCCTATGTGGAACTAGCCACCACGGCTTGGAGTACCTTCCTGCCATAGCGGGTGTCAGATACTGCAAAGGTATCAAAATGGTAGAATTTTCCAAAAGTATGGATAGAAGTCCATGTGGCAGCCTTGCACAACTGTTCAGCTGAGGCCTGATTCCGGAAAGCCGAGGACGTACTCATCCCTCTGGTAGAATGAGCCTTGAGTCTAGCTGGGGGGGCTTAATCCCTGAGCTGTGTAGGCCCACTGGATGGCCTGCTTGATCCAACGGGATATGGTTGCCTTGGTGGCAGGGGAGCCCTGGCGTGGACCCGAGGGAATGACGAATAGGGAGTCTACCTTACGGACGCCTTCAACTCAATGTAGGTAGTACTTTAGGGCCCGAACCGGATCCAGAGAGTGGAGGGCCACTTCCTTAGGGATCTCTTGGTTTAAGTGGAGAAGGAAGAAACCACCTTGGGAAGAAAGGATGGAATAGTGCGGAGAACCACCCTGTCCTGGTGAAAGGTGAGGAAAGATCTGCAGGAAAGAGCAGACATCTCCGATACCCTGCGAGCTGATGCGATGGCCATCAGGAAAACAGTCTTCCATGTGAGCCATTAAAGAGAGACGGAAGATAAGGGCTAAAAGGGAGGTCGTTGAAGGGATCGTAGCACAAGAGAAAGGTCCCAAGTCGGAACAGGGGACCGAACGGGGGGCCTAACGTGGGACACCCCTTGTAGGAAGGTCCCGACATCTGAATGTAAGGCAAGTCGCCTCTGAAACAGGATAGACAGGGCTGAGATCTGGAATTTTAGTGATCCCAGGGATAGCCCCATGGAACGCCCCTCTTGCAGGAAAGCCAGGATGTTTGCGATGGAGAAACGTAGGAGGTCCGCTCTGTGACTCTGGCACCACTGGTGGTAGGTAGATCAGACCCGGTGGTAGGTTTTGGCAGAGACTGGCTTACAAGCACATAGTGAGGATCACATCGTCCAAGAAACCCTTATTTTTCAGGATTGCGGTCTCAATAGCCACGCCGTCAATCTGAGATTGGCTGGGCATGGATGTCGAATTGGTCCTTGAGAAAGAAGATCTGGAATGACCGGAAGAGTCCACGGATAGCTTACTAGGTCCGAGACCCAGGCGCGACGAGGCCAGCTGGGGGCGATGAGGATGAGAGTGGTTTGCTCCCTCTGCAACTTCTTGATCGTTCTGGGAAGAAGGGGCAGAGAAGGGAAGGCGTATGCGAGCTGGAAGTCACAGGGAACCGTGAGGGCATCCGCTGCTAGCGCCAGAGGGTCCCTGCAGCGCGCGAAAAGCGGCACCTTTGGGTTGTGGCGGGATGAAATGAGGTCGACTTCTGGAGTTCCCCATTTTTGAGTGAGTTGTAGAAAAGTGTCATCCTTTAGAAAACACTCGCCTGGGTCTAGGGACTGTCTGCTGAGAAAGTCCGCCTCCCAATTGAGAAGTCCCGGAATGTAGATCGCGGATAGATGTGCATAGTGAGTCTCTGCCCAGCGAAAGAGGAGTCCAATCTCGTTTAGTGCACTTCTGCTTCTTGTGATGTCTTGGTGATTGACATAGGCTACTGCTGTGGCATTGTTGGATTGGATTCTTATCGCCTGACCCACTAGTTGATGCTGCCAGTGGGATAAGGCTAGACGAATGGCCCAAATCCCCAGGAGATTTATGTGGAGACGTTGCTCTGTGGGGGACCAGAGACCGTGTGCTGAACTTCCTCGATCCAGAATTGAACGGGCAGATCCATCCTTTTTGGGGACTACAAACAGGTTGGAATAATAGCCCTTGAATGTCTCTCCGGGTGGAACCGGTATGATGACGTCTGACCGTAGGAGGTTGTCGATAGCGTCTAGGAGTGCTTGGACCTTGGGCAGTTCTTGGGGGAGCCTGGACATGAAGAAGCACTGAGGCGGGGGAGAAGAGAACTCTAAGTGGTAACCCCGAGTCACCACCTTGTGTACCCAGAATCATGATGGTCCATGCATCTGCAAAGCACCGCAGTCTTCCCCCATACAGTTGATTCGCTGAAGGGGCAGCCGTCATGCTGATGCAGGCTTGCTGGCTGGTTAACATAAGGGTTTACGGGATTCCCAGGAGGGTCTTGGCTTACCTCCAAAACGTCCACCGCAAGTGCGGAGGATCGGCCTATCACCTGAGCTGAATAGAGACGCCTCACATAGGTAGTCACTGGCCTCTTTGATCTGAGTAGCAAGTCTGGAGAGTTCCAAGAGAAAATAGCTCGGCATAGAGCATCTGACCAGGACTTCATAGCCCTAGTCACCCATGCTGAGGCTAAAAACCAGGCGCAGGGAAGTGCCGGTAGCAGTGAAAAGGGAACGCAGGGCACAATAGACCCTGGAGACATCCAGTTGGAGGTAGGAAATGAAAGCAAAGCACACCGTGTGGATGCCCATTCCAGCCTCAATGTGTGTAGTAAATAAAATAAAGTAATAGAAAAATAAAATCTAACTCCTGATTGGAGACTATGTCCTAACCTCCTGAGGACACAACGAAAAACTGGCCTGGCTCCGCCTAGGAGCTGGGGTATAGCAGGAGGAGGAGGGATTAGTTTGCTCTTTTTTTGTTGTGTCCTGCCTCCTAATGGTGCAAGCTATACCCATTATTCCTGTGTCCCCCAAGCAGATCAAGGAGAAAGTAGCAAAATTAATACATTTGTAGCCTTACAGGGCATTTGTTTTTTTAGATGGGGATTTGAAAGCTGGAAATAATGAAAAAAAAACCTTTAAAAAATAAATAATGAAGACCAATTGAAATGTTGCTCAGAATTGGCCATTCTATAACATACTAAAATTTAACTTAAAGGTGAGCCACCCCTTTAATAATGGAAAACTCAAGGGTGGTCATAATATGAAACACAAAATGCTGTTTATTAGATTGCCAAGTCAGTGTGCCCAGGGACCTTTCTCAAGACTTAACAGCATTTTGTCCAGTGTGTTTAGGACCATTAACATCGAAAATTTGTTTGTATATAACTAAAAAAAAATACCAAGACATATTTAACTTTAAAAATCGCAAAGTCTTTATTAAGAAATAACTTACCGATATTCTGCTTGCGCTCCTCTTCAGAAAAGGTGACACAGTGACGATCCATCGTGCAGCGATCAATTTCTCATCCCTGGCTATCTCCTATAGAAGGCAGGGGGAAGAAATGGAGCGTCGCGCAATGAATCGTCGCCTTCACTGAAGAGGAGCGCAAGCAGAGTATCGGTAAATTATTTCTTAATACAGACTTTGCAATTTTAAAGTTAAATGTGTCTTTTTTTTCCGTTATATACAATGTATTTTTCATTTTTTTTTTTTTTTTTTGATGTTACCGGTCCTGGGGATCTAAGGCAGCTAATTTACATATTGGTTGCTCAGTCCCACCCAACACTGACTGAAAGCAACTCCAGCCTGAGCGCCGAGTTTAAAGGCTGATCTTTAAAGCAGACTCTTGCAAGGAATTCCATTCTAGCATGTCCCACACTGTATAGGAAGGAAGCGTGAGGAACACCAATAATATCACATACTAGAGAAATGATGGGCTTCCTTTGCCAAACTGTCGGCACAAGTGAATCACAGAACACACCAAACCCAGAATGGAGGGGAAAGAAATAACCTTTGAGTGCTAGTAAGGTGTAAAATAAATTAGGTTTTTAATACAGTTATGTCTCTAGGAGCTTTTTGATTAATTTAAACTATAATATAAAGCAAAAAAAATCCATATTTATGTATTATGACTTTGTTCTCCTGAGCTGCATCATCTTATATCCACCTGGGTAAAGGCAACCAAAAGGTAGTAGTCTTCATTTAATTTGTTTGATTTGCATGCACAATAACCCATAGAATTCAGTTAGTCGTCAAAAAAAGGCAAAATATTCGGGTGGCCCTAGGATCAGCATGGCCTAAGGAGGCAGACTGACTGACTGAAGCCAGCAGCTTTAGTAAAGCTTTGGTGGAAATAGGGTGAGGGTGTCAGTTCGATTGTCCATATTGGATGGAGGAAGATGGTGTATATCTCAGACATCTGATGCTTCTCTGCACCAACCCGGCATTCACCAAGCAATAAGGCATCCAAATCAGATATGTGATATAATACAACCAGCAATTTATTGAGGTCAGGCTTGGGCTCCCCCCAAGTCACTGCACACTGGGGCAAAACTTTTGAAGTCATCTGGGAGTGGTGTAAACGTAAGTGTGCTTCCTCCCACCCACACCTTTTCTGTATCTGTAAATGGATATACAAAGCAGAGGGAGCGATATCGGCTAGAATCCATCAAACAGCCCCAAAATTATATACATAGTTGCAACAAACTGTACATACGAAAGGAGTGCTTGTCTCCCGCTGCCCCCCTCTGCCACATTTTCCAAAGTCTCTTAAATGGGTTGTTTACATTGTGGACAATAAAGCCAATTTAACAGCTCATGTCAAACGTTTTGGTAATTTATCTTTATTACTTAAAATGTTTGCTTTCAGAGACACATACCACAGAAGTGATGGATCATCTCTGCAAAAACTCTCTCAGTTCTCTTCTCTTTTATGGGTTCGCCGACACACTCTGTGTAAGAGATGCAGGCTGCCAAATAAACAAGTTCACCACTGAATCTGCACTGCACATGCCCCTTCTCTCCTGCTTCATTTACATATCTTCAACTCCATTGGCTGGCAAGATTCAGCCAATCGGATCAAAGATATCCTAATGAAGCAGGAGAGAGCAACTTTTCAATTGGTTATTTTTTTTTATAGTTTTTGAATTATTTGCCTTCTTACTCTTTTCAGCATTCAAATGGGGTCACTGACCCCCATCTAAAAAAAAATAAATGCCCTGTAATGTTACAAATGTATTGTTTTTGCTACTTTTTGTTACTCGTCTTTTTGTTACTATTCATATTCAAATCAATGCATGGTTGCTAGGGTCATTTGGACCCTAGTAGATACAAATAGCGGAGAACCGAAGAAGCCGGTTTAAAATAGTAAAAAAGTCAAAATTTAGTTAAAGAACATTAAAATATCCAAAATTACAGCTTGACGAGTTTTGTGGCACCCTGCCACTTCATCAGAAGCTGCTGTAATTTTGGATATTTTAATGTCCTTTAATTAAATTTTTACTATTTTAAACCAGCTTCTTCGGTGCTCCACTATTTGTATCTACTAAGGACATGGACTCACTACATGGGATGGCGGTGGACGTTTAGCACGCTGAAGCATGTGGATGTCCGGTAAGTGCTCCCACTAAAATCTTTGTGCTGGTCATTTGGACCCTCGCAACTGGATTTCTGAAATTGCAAACTGGAGAGCTGCTGAATAAAAACTAAGTAACCATCTCTTACACATAGCCTGTCCCACAATCACAGAGGAGAGAACCGAGATTTTTGCAGAGACAATCCACTATTATTGCATGAAAGCAAACATTTTAAGCAATAACGATAAATTAGAAAAACGTTTATGACATGGGCAGTGAAATAAGTTTTATTGTCCAAAAGGTGAACAACCCCTTTAAGAAACATAAAGCTGATGAAAAGGTATGGGTGGGGGGACTGGAAAGTGGACAGGTCAGTGTAAGGACAGAAGGGATACATATCCCATCAGCTTTATGCCTACACGTTCTCCAGTAGTGCAGAGAGTAGCAATTCACTGTGTGCATTGGTAGAGCTGAAAGTTAAAGTTCCATACATGCCCTGTCACTAAATCCACAGAGCTACACCCCACAAGGCAGTGAGGGGAAGATTCAAAGTCCCACCCATAAGCCTCCTCTCTCCACCTAATAACGGTGGTAAATTAACAGACCGTACAAGTCTCTGAAACGAGACCCAGTGGTACTGTGATGGAGGAGGGTAAGTTCCCCTTAACTCACTCTTTATCTGCTGAGGTAACAACCCCATCAAGTTGCGGCAAATTGAAGGGATAGGGAAGCTCTGCAGCTGCCGGAGGTTGCCCCGTGATGACCCCAGCAAGACCTTAAGAGTGTGTGTTGGGGGGACAGGTGGAGTTGAATTCAGCTTCCTCCCTCCAGAGAAGCCGATGGAAGGGGTGGGGGTGGGGGTTTCCCCCAACCCCTACATGATGATCAGTAATCGTCCAGAGATTCAATCTCTCCCATGTTCAGTCTCTCCGAAGAAGCATTCACAGAAAAGCCTAAAACAAAATAAAGATAAAATAAGTTCACCTAAACTAGAGTTACAGAAGGCCTGACTGCAATGGGGGCCTATCATGCAGATACATTTAATGCATTCATTTGCAAATGATGTGAAGAGAGAAATGACATCGAAATAGTACTATATATACAGGCAACAGCTAAATGAATGTAAGATGAGAGGCAACAAACTGTATTAGCTATGGATCAGGTGGAGATATTCACAGGACATTGAGGCAATAATGACCTCCTAAACAGAGCTCTTTGGACATTAAAGAGATACTGTCATGGGAAAAAAATGTTTTAGTTTTTTTTTTCAAAATGAATCAGTTAATAGTGCTGTTCCCGCAGACTTCTGCACTGAAATCTGTTCTCTAAAGAGCAAACTGATTTTTTTATATTTAATTTTGAAATCTGACATGGGGCTAGACATATTGTCAATTTCCCAGCTGCCCCCAGTCATGTGACTTGTGCTCTGATAAACATCAGTCACTCTTTACTGCAAGTTTGAATGATATCACCACCCTACCTTTCCCCCACCTAACAGAACAATGGAAAGGTAAACAGAAAACAGATCCCTGGTAGATCTAAGAACAGCACTCAATAGTAAAAATCCATGTCCCACTGAGACTGATTCAGTTCCATTAAGTAGGAGAAATAACAGCCTGCCAGAAAGCAGTTCCATCCTAAAGTGCTGGCTCTTTCAGAAAGCACATGACCAGGCAAAATGACCTGAGATGGCGCCTACACACCAATATTACAACTAAAAAAAATACACTTGTTGGATTAGGAATGAATTTTATATTGTAGAGTGAATTATTTGCAGTGTAAAACAGTTAATTTAGAAATAAAAACTACATCATAAAAATCATGACAGAATCCCTTTCTGTTATAAAAATTCAGGACATAGAAACAGCGGTAAATGTGATGTACTAGTGAAAAAAACACAACTTTCCCCTGGCAGAGACTCTTACCTAGCAAACTGGGATCAGCTCGAACCATCTTCTGCTTCTTTTTCTTGCGTCCTGCGCATTGTGCAGCCTCTAGTGTTGTTTGTTGAGAATTAGCTTGACTTGTCTGGCATGTGACCCAGGCTACATCCTAAAAGCAGAATTATGATATTTATCGCGATCACTGATCAGAAACACCAAGCTTTTAAACAGATCAGCCAGCGTAGTACCTGTTGAGGACGCGGCTGACTGGTTTTCTGCTTTGTCCGGCGCTCAATAAACTGTTTTGAGAAATCCTTTGCTTCCGGGGTATCTCCAAGATAGGCACGGACATAATCATGTACCTCGTATGGAGACTCCACTTCACGCAAGAACGACACAAACGTGGGCACTGTGTGTGGAAGGGGAAAAAGTAGCAGCATCACAAATGGAGATTGAACGTAATTACTGGACATAAATGTGAAGAATGCCATTCAGAAATGAACAGGTAAAACCAGAAGAGACAATCTTGATACAATAAATGGAGAGAAACAACAACAAAATAATACGTGGATAAAGACTTACAGAAGTAGTATCCCCAAAGATGAATGGGTAGGGTATGTTATCTAGTGAATAAAGTAACCACTATTGTAAAATATAAGGATATTATAAGTCACAGAGGAGTTCCATGCTTTTATACAGGTCATGGAACTCCGAGGTTACTTCTAATATCCTCATTTTCCAACAAGGGGTACTTTATTTATTGTAATACACAAGTTTTAGGAGTCATGTGACAAATTACATCACTTCTCACCGTATATAACTCATGACATCACTAGTCACCGTTTATAAGGATATAATTTACAGGATATTCATGGCTCTTGTGTATTATATATGAATATAAACTACTGCATCCTAACGTATTCCCAGCAAAACTATCATATTTACTAGAGAAGCTCCTGACACTTTTACAAAAATGTTCCTTTAGCGTTCCATGAACTGTATAGAGGTGGTCCTAGAGGATTGAGGTGTCCTGAGCACAGGCATTAAATAAACCCTAAAGGGAATATACGTTGTAGCATTATCTGAGCCCAGAGCAGGAACCTCCACTCTTGGAACAGCCTCTTTAAAGTGGTGGTTCACCCTTACGTTAACTTTTAATATGTTATAGTATGGCCAATCTAAGCAACTTTTCAATTGGTTGTCATTGTTTATTTTTTTAATTATTTTCCTTCTTCTGACTATTTCCAGATTTCAAATGGGGTTCACTGACCCCATCTAAAAATAAATGTTTCTGTAAGGCTACAACTGTATTGTTATTGCTGCTTTTTATTCCTCATCCTTCTATTCAGCACCTCTCCTATCCATATTCCAGTCTCTTATTCAAATCAATGCATGGTTGCAAGGGTCATTTGAAACCTAGCAACCAGGTTTATGAAATTGCATCTGGAGAGCTTCAGAATAAAAAGCTAAATAATTTAAACCACAAATCACGAAAGCCAATCTCAGATTGTTTCAGAATATTAATCTCTGTATCATATTCAAAGTTCATTTAAAGGTGACCAACCCTTTTCATAATACCTTTCTCTAAGGCTTCTTGGTGCTATGAATCAGTTTGATCAGGGATGTTAAATGCAGAATAAAAGTAATCACTCACCATCCAGACTGTGTGCAGTGTTGATTGCATGCATTGTCTGTTCACACCACAGGGTGAAACCATCCTGGCACTTGTTTGCACCCTGGAAAAGTCTGAGCAACTTCTCTTCTTGCTCTACTTTCTTGCTTTGACGGCTGTTGGATCCGGCTGATTTACTGTGGAGACAGAAAATATTGATGTTACATTTGTACTGTGATAAAAGATAATGATAGCCATACACACCAGAAGCTTAGGGGAAGATTTATTAAAGGGGAAATAAAGTCTAAAATAGAATAAGGCAAGAAATGCTGTATTTTGTATACAAAACAAACATGAACTTACTGCACCAGAAGCCCAATAAAAAAATGATTTATGCTTTCAAAGTTGGCCACAGAGGGTTATCGTCTTGTAACTTTGTTAAACATCTTTGCAAGACCAAGACTGTGCACATGCTCAGTGTGGTCTGGGCTGTTGCTTAGGGATCCTCAAATTATCAAAACAGCTCAAACCAAATAATATCTGCCAGAAGCCGATACAGCAAGACTGATTAATAATCAGAATATTCAGACTGCACCGAGTCCTGTGTTGTCATGTAATCTAATGTGGATTTTAGTTTTTGTATTGTTTAATACAAACTTTCTCCAACTCTCCAGAACCAGTGGCTGCAGCAAAATAATCCTCCAAATAGAATCACAGTTATTTGTTTAAATCTGGCTCCATGATCTTTGTCCCTGCAGTTGTAGTTGGAAACCGTAAGGGGATGTAAAGGAAAAAATAAAATCCAATACAAATCTCTACACAGTTGCCGACTGCTCTACAGGTAAACAAACAAAGCTGCTTGAGTTCTGCATGGCTGGGAAGTAAGGCGGGGGCTCCCCCTGCTGTTCATAAGTATGATTGTTTCCCTGCTCAGCAGTTAGGGTCAGGTACGCATTTTCTAATTAAAGTTTATTGGAGATAGGTTTCATTTTAATGAAAGTAAAAATTGGATTTTATTTATTTGCCTTTACATGCCCTTTAAGGGTCGAAGTGAAAATTTAAATTTTCTAATTTTTTTTGGTCAAAACTCTCAAATTCGAATTGTGAATTATTCAAACTGAATTCGAGCAAACAGATTTTTATTTCGATTTCGAAATCTGACAGGGGTCTAGACTGTCATTTTCCCAGCTGTCCCAGTCATGTGACTTGTGCTCTGATAAACTTCAGTCACTCTTTACTGCTGTACTACAAGTTGGAGTGATATCAACCCCCACTCTTTCCCCCCAGCAGCCTAACAACAGAACAGTGGGAAGGTAACCAGATAACAGCTCCCTAACACAAGATAACAGCTCCCTGGTAGATCTAAGAACAGCACTCATAGTAAAATCCAGGTCTCACTGCGACACATTACAGTTACATTGAGTAGGAGAAACAACAGGCTGTCAGAAAGCAGTTCCATCCTAAAGTGCTGGCTCTTTCTGAAAGCACATGACCAGGCAAATGACCTGAGATTGCTGCCGACACACCAATATTATAACTAAAAAAACAAATACAGTTGCTGGTTTAGGAATGACATTTTATATTGTACAGTGAATTATTTGCAGTGTAAACAGTATAATTTAGAAATAAAAACCACATCATAAAAATCATGACAGAATCCCATTATATATAGAGTTTAACAGATGGGACAATTTAGTACAAAATGTAAAACATTTTGGTATGGCTGAGCGCAGAGGCTCTATTTCTGTTTTCTGCATGTATTATGTGGTTGTACCCTCATCGCACCCCCTGGGTTCACATTTAAACATGTTTAGCAGTGAACACAACTTTCCCTTTTGCCATTAGCTTATTTTAACTTCAGCGCTCTGTTAATGCAGTTTGGGGAAATACTGGTAGGCATTGCAATGCTGTACTATAATTAAGTGCACCGGGCAACCTGCAAGGCTGGCAACCAGAAGAGAAAATTGCTGTTTTTCATATTCAGCTTTGTCCCTTGTGCAGACCTTGGCATAAACCCATCCCTCCTTCTCCAGAGAGCGCTTTAATAAGGTAAATACCAGAGGTTTTTTTGGATGAAAAAGAGTAACCCAATATAACAGTATTTAAAAAGCAATAGAAAAAAAGTAAACACGTTACAACGGAATTTCTAACTTAAGCTTCTCCACCAGTGACTGAATTTTAATGAACAAACTCACGTTGCCCTGATTTATGTTTTCAGACGTCCACACTATCAGTTTATTATATGGCCTTCATGTTCTGATTTGTTGAAATGCATTAGAACATGAAAGCACTGTAAAAAGGTTCACATACTTTGAAAAGGTAGCAAACTGCCTATACTTTAATGGGGTGGTTCACCTTTAAATTAGGGATGCACCGAATCCAGGATTCGGTTCGGGATTTGGCCTTTTTCAGCAGGATTCTGTCAAATCCATTTGCCTGTCTGAACCAAATCCTAATTTGCAAATGTAAATTAGGGGTGGGGAGGAAAATCATGTGACTTTTGTCACAAAACAAGGAAGTAAAAATGTTCTCCCCTTCCCACCCCTATCTTTCACGAAGGATTCAGCCGAATCCAAAAAAGGGGATTTGGTGCATCACTACTTTAAATTTAATTTTAGTATGTTATAGAATGGCTAATTCTAAGCAACTTTTCAATTGTCCATTTTTTTTCTCTAGTTTTCAAATTATTTTTTAACTCTAACTCTGACCCCATCTAAAAAACAAATGCTCTGTAAAGCTACAAATGTATTGTTATTGCTACTCTTCATTACTTATCTTTCCACTATTCATATCCCACTCTCCTATTCAAATAAATGCATGGTTGCTAGGGTAATTTTCACCCTAGCAACCAGCTTGCTGAAACTGCAAACTGGAGCTGCTGAAAAAAAAGCTAAATAAAAAACCCACAAATTATGAAATAAAAATCAATTGCAAAATGTCCCAGAATATCACTCTCTACACAGTAAAAGTTAATTCAGGTGAACAACCTCTTTAAGACCATTCAACAGAAAGAACAGTAGGAAACGTAAAAAGTAAGAAATTCATTATGATATTCTCACTAGTAATTATCCTAGGCTAACAATAATGCTGGCTGGAAGGATTCAACTCCGTTATAAGCAAAGAATTTTTAAAAATTATTTGCTTTTTCTCTGTAAATAAAACGGTACCTTGTACTTGATCCCAGCTGCGATATAATGAATCCTTATTGGGGGGTGGGGAGGAAAGACTTTTGGGTTTATTTAATGTTTACAAGATTCTGTAGTAGACATAAGGGATGAAGATCCCAATTACAGAAAGATCTGTTATCCAGAAAACCCCAGTTCCCAAGCATTCTGGATAACCAGTCTCATACCTGTGATCACATTTTCTTTTGTGTAACTAGCATAGGGGCTGTAGCGGAGCACAGAAGGGACACTGGTATCTGTTAAAGGTATACGGTTGTGATTTCTATAATTTTTGGTATGATATGATTTCCAGTAGATTTGGCTGTATCCAAGGCAGAATCACGGGTTTGATGTCCTTGAACCAAAATTTAGTGCAGGTTATTGTTAGGGATGCATTACTATTACTATTATTATTTTTGTTACAAAACAAGGAAGTAAAAAATGTTTTCCCTTTCCCAACCCTAATTTGCATATGCAAATAAGGATTCGGTTCGGTATTTGGGCAAATTTTTCACAAAGGATTCGGCCGAATCCAAAATAGTGGATTAGATACATCCCTAGTTATTATAGTATTTGCTACATTCTATAGCCCCCCAGCAGTCAAGCTTCCAGTGATCTGCAGATTTCAAAGCAAAGAGTCCTTTAGAAATATCTCATACCTGGCATTGTTCTTACTCTTGCTGGTGGCATTTCGGGGGGCGACCTCCTTCACTGCATCATCCCAGAAACCGACACTGGAACCCTTTACTTCTGCGCTACTCCAGATGCTGCTCATGGAGTCAGATGACCACTGAGGACTTAAGTTGTTATTTAAAGATCCCCATACTGAGCTTCCAGAACCTCCAACATTGGTGCTGCTAATGTGATTCTATAATATAAAGTGCAAAGAAATTACAAAAATATAAAAGAATAAGTCATAATATATAAGAAGTGAATTTTATTTGCTGAACTTGTAGTTTAAGGGGCTGATTTATCAAGGGGCTGACTTGAAAATGTAAATTTTTAAAGGGATACTGTCATGGCAAAAACATTTTTTTTCAAAATGAATCAGTTAATAGTGCTGCTCCAGCAGAATTCTGCACTGAAATCCATTTCTCAAAAGAGCAAACACTTGATACACTTCAATAACTCTTTACTGCTGTACTGCAAGTTGGAGTGATATCACCCCCCTCCCTTTCCCGCCCCCCCAGCAGCCAAACAAAAGAACACTGGGAAGGTAATCAGATAGCAGCTCCCTAACACAAGATAACAGCTGCCTGGTAGATCTAAGAACAACACTCAATAGTAAAAACCCATGTCCCACTGAGGCACATTCAATTATATTCAATTTTGAAATCTGACATGGGGCTAGACATTTTGTCAATTTTGTAGCTGCCCCAAGTCATGTGACTTGTGCCTGCACTTTAGGAGAGAAATGCTTTCTGGGAGGCTGCTGTTTTTCCTTCTCAATGTAATTGAATGTGCCTCAGTGGGACATGGGTTTTTACTATTGAGTGTTGTTCTTAGATCTACCAGGCAGCTGTTATCTTGTGTTAGGGAGCTGCTATCTGATTACCTTCCCATTGTTCTTTTGTTTGGCTGCTGGGGGGCGGGAAAGGGAGGGGGTGATATCACTCCAACTTGCAGTACAGCAGTAAAGAGTTATTGAAGTTTATCAGAGCACAAGTCACATGACTTGGGGCAGCTGGGAAATTGACAATATGTCTAGCCCCATGTCAGATTTCAAAATTGAATATAAAAAAATCTGTTTGCTCTTTTGAGAAATGGATTTCAGTGCAGAATTCTGATGGAGCAGCACTATTAACTGATTCATTTTGAAAAAAAAATGTTTTTCCCATGACAGTATCGCTTTAAAGTTTTTTTTTTTTATATTGAGATTTCTCATACTCTGGCTCTTTAAGAACCTGAATTCAACTATTCGCCACCTAAAACCTGCCGAATTGCTGTTTGAGTCAATGGGAGAGGTCCAGGGATCAATTCTGAGTTTGCAGCCTTCCTGACATTCAAGCTTTTTTCAGGGAAAAAACTCTAATCGAGTTTTTATAGTTCAAAACAAATTAGATTTAAGTTTTTGGGTTGATTCCATTCATCCGAGTTTAAAAAATTAAATTTTTTAAATAATTTAAGATTGCTCGAATTTCACAATTTATGGGAGTTTAGGGGAGTTTTTAAAAACTTACATGAATTCTACCTTTGATAAATGTGCCTCTAAATTGATTTCCAAATAGAAGAGAGGGATGGTGGTTAGCACAGCTTTTCCAAATGATATGTGTCTAATTCCTTAATAGTTGCTCTGTGCTGCAACTGCTGCTTCTAAATTGATGTTAGTGTCGATAAACACTTACATTTTTTTCAGTTCTTTAAATAAACTAACTGCTCGGTGCCAGATCAAGAGATGTAACAAAAAAAAGCCCCATATACATTAGTCTTGTTGGTAGTTTCAGTCAATATTGATACCAGAACTTTACTTAAGAGTAAAAAATACAAAAGACAGAAAAGACTCAAGAATGTGTGCTATGTAATGTAGAACTCTCTGAAGGAATGCTGCTTCTTTTTGAAATTCAGCCAAAAAAAGTGGCTTCACTGCCAACCAGCAGACTGATTTGATTTTGGCACACAAGAGAAGGGACCATGACAGCAAATAAAGTGCTCACATTTACTACAGGTGCCACGGGCACAGATATATTCGCAGGTCTATTCCGCACAGGCTGCTGTTGGTTATTCTGCATCTGTCGGGCTTCTTCTTGCTGGATCTCCAAGAGAGATTTTGTGTTGCCTGTAGGTTTGCTCACTTTTCCCCAGCCAGGTAATTTCTGTTGCTGCTGTTGGTGCTGCTGCAGTGCTTTTAGTTCCTGTTGCTGGCGACGATGCTGCTGTTGCTGTAAGGCAAGTGCACAGTTGTTATACAGGTATAGGATCAGTTATTCGGAAACCCGTTATCCAGAAAGATCCAAATTATGGAAAGGCCATCTCCCATAGACTCCATTTTATCCAAATAATGCAAAATTTTTAAAAATTATTTCCTTTTTCTCTGTAGTTATAAAACAGTACCTTGTATATGATCCCAACGAAGATATAATCAATCCTTATTGGAATCAAAACCAGCCTATTAGGTTTATTTAATGTCTACATGATTTTCTAGTAGATTTAAAGTGGACCTATCATCCACTCATAAAAGCTGTATAATGAAAGCCCTATGCAAATGAAACATGAAACACATTCTTTTTTTTCCTTTAAAACGTACATACCTTTTATAAGCTAATTTAAAAGTTTCAGCTGTCAATTATATATTGCCAGCCCCTCCCCTATGCCTCGTGCATAGAGGCGGGGCAGTCACTTTCTATTCAGTACTTCCTAGATGTCACTGCACTCCTTACATTCCCCCTCCCTCCTCACACTCTCTAATTGTAGGGTACCGTGCATAGGCATTACGTCTCCCATTCTGGTGCATACCCAAGATTTTGGGTTACACAACTTGCTTTGTCATAAAATGGCACCTGCCTGCTTACTATGATTAGGTATACCAAGACTGAAATAAACAACATTTAAATAACAAATATGGTGTGGATAAAGTTTATTTTGCTCAACTAACACGATAATAAAGAATTTGGAATACTTTCTAAGGGCGACAGGCCCCATAAGGTATGAAGATCCACATTATCCAGAAAGCCCCAGGTCCTGAGCATTCTGGATAACAGGTTCCATACCTGTATACATAAATCCAACAGCTGATCCAGCATTGATAAAAATATAAATATGAAGAAGCGATAAAACTGATCAAGTTAACCTCTAGTCTCTTTCAGATGCCCAGGAGGATGGGCTTGATGATTGTGTTCTGCTAATCCAATGGGGTGAGGGGGAATAAGAAGAAAACACTGAGCAGGAACTCTCAAGGACCAATCTTCCAGGCAGACTTTTCAGTTAAAAGGTACTTTATTTATTCTTGTGCACTAGGATACAACCTAACGCGTTTCGTATCGATAGGATACTTAATCATAGGCATCCTATGATTAAGTATCCGATCTATACAAAACACGTTAGGTTGTATCCTAGTGCACTAGAATAAATAAAGTGTCTGCTCAATTTTTCTATACGGTTACCGCTCCCTCAGCTGAAGGTTCAGGGACAAACTTTTTTTTTTTTTTTTTACCAAAAATTTGGGACACTGTGTAAAATGTAATGTGATGATTTGAAAATCATTTAAACCCTATATTTAACTGAAAACAGTGCAAAGAGAAGATCTCAAACATTGAAACTGAGAAAAGGGGATTTTGTGTTACTCACCGTTAAATCCTTTTCTCTTCAGCAGTCTGTGGGACACAGGGACCATGGGGTTTAGCTTCTACCTTCAGGAGGCAGGACACTAGAACAAAAACTGACTCCGCCCCCTTAAGCTATACCCCCTACTCACCGCAGGGGAGCTCAGTTTTGAATTAACCAAGAAGAAATAGAACTCCATAACTATATACAACAACCACTTGATGGCGAATAACAGTCTGAGGAATCGCTTCCTGGGCGGGATGCCCTGTGTCCCACAGACTGCTGAAGAGAAAAGGATTTAACGGTGAGTAACACAAAATCCCCTTTTCTCTTGCAGATATCTGTGGGACACAGGGACCATGGGGACATACCAAAGCTGTCCCAACTAATAGGGAGGGAGGAAGCGAGGCCGAAGTCTTTAAACTACCGCGGCCTGTAATACCTTCCTCCCGAAGCGTGCATCCGATGCCGCAAAGACCTCAAATTTATAGAATTTTGTAAATGAATGGATAGAGGACCATGTTGCGGCTCTGCAAACTTGTTCGGCTGAGGCGTGATTCCTGAAGGCCCATGAAGTGCTGACACCTCTCGTTGAATGGGCTCTGATGAGTATTGGAGGAGTTTTTCCTCTGGCCACGTAGGCGCGTCTAATAGTTTCTCTTATCCATCGGGATATGGACGTTTTAGATGCCGGAAAACCTTTGCGTATTCCTGAATGAATGATGAACAATGAAGATGATTTTCGAAATTCTTTGGTTCTGTCTAAATAAAACTTGATGGCTCTTACAGGATCTAAGGCATGCAAGGCAATCTCCTTAGCTGATTTAGGATGAGGACAGAACGATGGTACTGTGATGTCTTGGTTGATATGAAAATCCGATATGACCTTGGGTACAAATGAAGGAATGGTGCGTAGAACTGCTCGATCCTGATGAAATGTCAAGAAGGGAGGTTGACATGATAGAGCACTCAGTTCGGATACTCTGCGCGCTGACGAAATAGCTAATAAAAAAGCCACTTTCCAGGAAAGCCACGCCATAGGAATGGAAGCCAAGGGTTCAAACGGAGGACCCTGCAATGCCGACAGCACCAAATTCAGGTCCCACGGAGGAAGAGGATCTCTATATGGAGGAACTATATGAGTTGCTCCTTGTAAAAATGTTCGAATATCCGCATTAATTGCCAGCTTCCTTTGAAACAGAACCGAAAGTGCTGATACTTGGGATCTTAATGATGCCGGAGACAGTCCCTTATTCAAACCAACTTGAAGGAATTCTAAAATGCCAGGAATTGAACAGTCCTCAAAAGGTATTCCTTTTTGAACACACCAATCTTTGAAACAACGCCACACTCTGTAATAAGTCTTCGACGAGACTGGTTTCCTTGCTGCTATCATGGTCTTTATTACCTCTGAAGAAAACCCCTTTCGTTTTAGCACTAGGGTCTCAATAGCCATGCCGTCAAATTGAGCATCTTCGAGTTGGGATGTACTATGGGGCCTTGAGATAGTAGATCTGGTAGATTCGGTAGTGGCCATGGCTCCTCTCTGGACAGATTTATCAGATCGGAAAACCATGCTCGTCGAGGCCAGTGTGGTGCTATTAGAATCACTGTGTGATTTTCTCTTTGAATTCTTCGAATTAACCTGGGTAGCAGAGGCAGAGGGGGAAATGCGTAGCCTAGTTGGAACTCCCATGGAGCCGTCATGGTATCCACTGCGAGTGCTAGAGGATCCCGGCAACGAGACATGAATTGTTGTACCTTCCTGTTTGCTCTTGACGCCATAAGATCTATGTCCGGAATTCCCCATCTTTCTGTGATCAAGGTGAACACTTCGTGCTTTAGAGACCACTCTCCTGGATCCAATGTCTGTCGACTCAGATAATCGGCTTCCCAATTTTCGAGGCCCGGAATGTATATTGCGGATAGAGTTGCATTGTGTTTTTCCGCCCACGACAGAATTTGGCTTACTTCCTGGAGTGCTTGTCGACTGCGAGTACCTCCTTGGTGATTCAAGTAAGCCACCGTTGTCGCGTTGTCCGATTGAACTCGGATGGCTATTCCCTTCATTATCTGTTGCCAATAACTGAGAGCCCTCCTCACCGCTCTTAGTTCTAGAATGTTTATTGGCAGTTGAGTTTCTGCTGATGACCAAATCCCCTGAGCTGTGAGTGTGCCGAACACTGCCCCCAGCCCTTTAGACTGGCGTCCGTGGTGAGGATCCGCCATTGGGGATCTGCAAGGTTTCTCCCTTTGGACAGGTTGTTGCAGTTCAGCCACCATGTCAATGACACCTTGGTCTTGGGAAGTAGAACAATTCTCTGAGACAGATTTGTTCGGTTCCACTGTGTTAGAATGTTCCATTGTAATTCCCTGAGATGGAACTGCCGCAAAGGGAACCGCTTCTATTGTGGCCACCATGGATCCCAGTACTCTCATGGCAAACCGAGCAGTAGTGTTCGGAGTCTTGGTGAGACGTCGTACCAATGCTAAAATACTCTCTATCCTGTCTTGCGGCAGATAAACTTTCTGTTTCTTTGTGTCGAAAATCATACCTAAAAACTTTAGTTTTTGGCTGGGAACTAATTTTGACTTTGTGGTATTGATTATCCAACCCAAGCTTGTCAGTGATTGCATCACTTGGGCCAGATTGTTCTGTGCTTCTTGGTGAGATGGCGCCTTCAGAAGAATGTCGTCCAGATAGGGCGTAATGGATATCCCTTGTACTCTGAGAGAAGCCGCCGCTGCTGCCATCACCTTGGTAAAGATCCGTGGAGCCGAGGTTAGGCCGAATGGTAGTGCTACGAATTGAAAATGTCGTCCTAGGTAAGCAAACCTCAAGTATTTCTGATGGACTTGGAAAATCGGGATATGAAGATACGCGTCCCGGATATCTAGTGCGGCCATGAACTCGTTCGGTCTCATACTGGCAATAACTGAGCGTAGGGATTCCATCTTGAAATGAGCTGGTCGAATGAATGTATTGAGCTTTTTTAGGTCTAATACTGGTCTGAAGGAGCCATCCTTTTTTGGCACAATGAAGAGGTTTGAGTAGAACCCTCGAAATTTTTCCTTTGGGGGAACAGGTACAATGACTTTTTCTTGTACTAGATTGAGTACTACTGCGAAAAAGGCTTGTCTTTTTTGTGGTTCTGTTGGCACTCTTGACATGAAAAATCGAGATGGAGGGATGGAAGAAAACTCCAGCTGATACCCTCGGGATACAATTTTTTGTACCCAAGAATCCTGAGTGGTTCTTCGCCAAACCTCTTGAAAGTGAAGCAACCTGGCCCCGACTGTAGGTTGCAGACTGAGATCGATTTGGTAGTCATGCTGAAGATGACTTGTCTGACGGCTTTGCCTGGTTTCTTCTGTTCTGCCAGTTGCTCTTGAACTTATTCTGGAATCTATTTTTGTTTCCTGAAGACTGAGGCTGGAAGTCCCTGGAAGTTGAAGTCTTGGTGTAGCGTGGGGAACGAAAAAATCGTCCTTTCCGAAAAGTAGACCGAGGTTTATTTTGGGGAAGGAGCGTGCTCTTGCCCCCTGTGGCTTGACTAATAATTTTATCCAAATCAGATCCAAACAGAAGTTTTCCTTTAAATGGTAGAGTGGTAAGAGATTTCTTTGATGATAGATCTGCTGACCAGAGTTTCAACCATAAGGATCTGCGTGCCGCCACCGATAATGCTGAAGTACGCGATACTACTTGGGCTGCATCAAGAGATGCCTCACAAATATAATCGGACGCATCCTTAATTTGTGAAGTGATGTCCAGAAGTTCTTGTCTAGGTCTTCCTGAAGCAATATCATCCATCAAGGATGAAATCCAAGTCTGAAGAGCTCGGCTTACCCATGCCGTTGCAAAAATGGGCCTTAAGGATTCTCCCGATGAGGAAAAAATGGCACGCAAAAGTCCTTCCAACTTTTTGTCCATAGAGTCCTTGAAGGACGATGCGTCTGGAACCGGCAGAGCTGTATTCTTAGACAGTCGAGAAACCGGAGCATCTATAGATGGAGGAGAACCCCATTTGTCAATATTTTCTTTTGGAAACGGATAAAGTCTTTGAAAACGACGATTAGCCTGAAATCTCTTCTCCGGTTGTTCCCACTCGGACTGAACAATGTTGTCTAGTTGAGGGTGAGAAGGAAATATTGGTACCGATTTTTTCTGACGTTTAAACATTAACTGAGAAGAATCTGATGAAATCTCAGATTCCTTGAGATCCAAGCACTTGATTACCGACAAAATTAACTTGTCTACAGATTCTGAGGATCTAGTCGGCTCCTCATTATCCTCTTGGCCATCTGATATTTCACCTTCACTTTGTGAAAAATCATCCTCTGTAGGAGAATTGGCTATAGATTCTTCCTCACTGAGTTCCAGAGATGTTGAAGGAACTGCACGTTTGTGGCCACGGGTCTTAGGTTCCACTGTACCCTGATCTAGTCTGTCTAGAAGTTTATCTAAGCATGCCGCCAATTTAGGAATGCCGGAAGATAACTGGGTTGCCCATGCAGGCGGGGCTACTTCAGCGACTATGTGAGTCTGAGCAGTGGCGGTCGGTACATGCGGAGGAGAATTATCCTCCCTATTGTCTGTCATAGCAGTTTCCTGCAGTTCCTGAGCCCTCAGTGACCCCTCAGCCGAAGAAGGCGGAACGCAGTTACTGCATACGGTCTCTTTATGACCAGCTGGTAGGCGTTTGCGGCACTTGGAGCATGCTAAATATCTAACTTTAGAAGCAGCATGACTGGTCCTAGCAAACGGTCCTTCAGACTTTTTATCCGCCATGATGGAAAAACTTTTTTTTTTTTTTTTTTAAATTTTTATATATTTTTTATGTATTTTTTTTTTTTTTTTTAAAAACCAACACACTCTGAGGTAGCTCTGAGGAAGCTTTTACCCTTGTGCCTGCCCCCCTCGGCACTTTCTCCCCGCCCCTGGCCCCTGTGTCTGACCGTGAATAAGAAGAACTGCTGAATCAGCGAAGCACCGGCTAGTAACACCGAGACGGGTCCTGACACGCACGCTAGGAGTGCTGACACCTCCGTTCCTAACCGCCGACCACCTTTTCTCCCTGAGGCGCTGACTGTCGGCTGGCCGCAGGCACCCACACGCTGCTCGAATCCCTTGCGCACTTAAAATGGCGCTGACGGAAGTGATGAGTCATCGCCGACCCGAGCTACGTCTATGCGTTCCGCAGTGGAACGCAGTCTCACAGAATTAATCTCCAGGTGCGCCCTTCCCCACGCGCCTAACAGAACACACTGGGGCCGAAGTCGGAAGACACAATAGGACCAGGGGAGAGGTTGAGGGGGCGAAAAAACACCATTACTCGCCAAATAAATGCTCCAGCGTAAAACGCCAATACTCACAGCCCCTGGACATCCATCATATCACAGGATGCCCGCATTCAGCCTTCTGCTCTGGACAGCTACGGCTCATGTTACATGACACCATTAAATGCTGTGTGGCTCGCTCCATAAGAGACTTATTCGCCCCAGTGCAGATATCCCACGAAGGGGGAAGCCTTAAAGGAGATTCCCTTAAGCAGAGAACTCCAGGACAACCCCTGGTGCCAAACACAAGGTCTGGCCGCAGAATAATCCTGACTGGATTAACATCCTGACTCCTTGAGGACACTAGAAAAACTGAGCTCCCCTGCGGTGAGTAGGGGGTATAGCTTAAGGGGGCGGAGTCAGTTTTTGTTCTAGTGTCCTGCCTCCTGAAGGTAGAAGCTAAACCCCATGGTCCCTGTGTCCCACAGATATCTGCAAGAGAAATGCTATTGTTTTCTGAAAAATATATGTTCATTTTTAATTTGATGGCAGCAACACATTCCACTGTTTTGCATCTCCTGTTCTTTTAATGACACTGTAACCGTTAGGGAACGGAGGAGACCAACTGCTGAAGTTTTGCAAGTGAAATGTTGCCCCATTCTTGCCTGATCTTAGGATATCAGCTGCTCAACAGATTGGGGTATGCATGGCTGCTCAATGTTTTCAATGGATGGCAGGTATGGACTGTAGGCAGGCCGGTTTAGCCTTTACTGCAGATACTGTACATGCAGAATGTGGTTTGGTGTTGTCTTTGAAAAAAAGAGGTCATCTGGATGGCAGCATACGTGACTCCAAAACCTAGCATTAAAGGGGTGGTTCACCTTTGAGTAAACTTTTAGTATGGTGTAGAAGAGAGTGATATTCTGAGACAATCTGCGTTTGTTTTTTATTTTTTATTATTTGTGGGTTTTGAGTTATTTAGCTTTTAATTGAGCAGCTATCCAGTTTGCAATTTCAGCACTCTGGTTGCAAGGGTCCACATTACCCGACCATGCATTGATTTGAATAAGAGACTGGAATATGCATAGGAAAGGCCAGAATAGAAAGATGAGTACTAAAAAGTAGCAATAACAATACTTTTGTAGCCTTACAAAGCATTTGTTTTTTAGATGGGTTCAGTGACCCCTCATTTGAAATCTAGAAAGAATCAGAAGAAAAAGGTAAATAATTAAAAAAAAACATAGAAAAAATAATGAAGGATAACTGAAACGTTGCTTAGAATAGGCCATTCTATAACATACTAAAAGTTAATTGGTACCTTCCTAGATGTACTACTAATGTCATGTGCACTTTTATATCCCTATACTATAACAAATGCTGGCTTTCCAACTGTGCGCTGCTAACAAACCGTATGATCCTTCTCTACGCCACTAGAGGACGTGGTGTCTGTGATTTCAATAATACTTTACAATTTTGATTGGTCAGACCACAGGACATTTCCAGCAAACATCAAACATTTTCTTACGTACAGATCTAAGTCTTTCCATAGGGTATTGGAGATATTTAACATTCATTTTAACAACAAACAATTTGCACATTAAATGATCTCACATAATGGAGGGACACGTGCTAACTGAATGCAAATAAACACTTCATTTTTCTGATGTCAATATTAATGCATGGCTTACTTTATAAAATCAAGAGGGAAAAAACAGCAATGAGATCTAAGCTTTGCACAAGTCATAGATCTCCAGACTTGCAAACAGCCTATCTAGATTTTATGATATAGCCATTTGTGTAGGTAGCAGATACATATGAACACACCTCTTGTAGTTGCTGCCGTTCCCGTTCCTCTTCAAGTTTTTGGATTTCTGCCAGTGAAAGTGCTGACTGAGAGGCAGATGATGGGGAGACTTGCTGCCCCCACGTGGAAGATGATGGTAACTAGAAAATGAAAAGAAAATAATACAATAAAAGTTAGTGAAAGAGCACTGGGCACCATACGAATCTAAACCCTATACAGGCAGTACCAAATTTGCTTGTGATGTCACTTATTTTAAAAGACCTGTAGCTTCCCGTTTACCAAGGTATAGCACGGATATGGGATCCGTTATGTGGAAACCAGTTATCCTGAAAGCTCCGAATTACGGAAAGGCTGTTTCCCACAGACTCCATTTTATTCAAATTATAAATTTTAAAAATGATTTCTTTTTTCTATTTAATAATAGAACAGTAGCTTGTCCTTGATCCAAACTACCGGTAAGTTATAATTAATCCTTATTGGAAGCAAAACTATTGGGTTTATTAAATGTTTAAATGATTCTTTAGCAGACTTAAGGTATGAAGATCTAATCTGATTTAGAAAACCCCAGGTCCTGAGCATTCTGGATAACAGGTCCCATACCTGTACTCAGTTTTTAGGATGCGCTGCAGAGCTCACTGTATGATTGGCAATTAATCAGCCATATACAGCAAATACTCAATATACTATATAAAGAGTGAGTGACATGCCATATTCAGTTAAGAAACAACACAATACCATAACATCAACTTTTTGGTGGTAATGTAGATGCAACGTTTGCTATAGGTCTAGTGACTTTTTTCAACCAATCAGCAGGTAGCATTTACTAGTCATCTAAAAGCAAAATGTTGATGCTATGGGATATGACACCTGGGCAAGTTTTGCACCTTTAATGACATTATCACATAATCAGAAATATCAAAACATATACACAGACATGTTATGAATCCATAACTGCATAATCTCTGTGTGACTACTCTTCTATTCCAAACAAGCACGCAGCTAAAAATTAACTGGGGGGGGGGCTTTGAAATAAAGACACAAGATGGCCACAGAGTCACTAACATTTGTGATACTTTCTGAATAGGTAACAAAACGGTGTTTTAAAACCTTTTTCTAAATACGTCCTATATACTAAAATTTCTTTAGTAGCCTTTGGTTCTCCTTTAGCTACTAGACAATCTTCAGACTTCAGAAGTTGGCAGAGAAAGGGATTTTGTGTACTCACCATAAAATCGCTTGGGGGACACAGGGAACTGTGGGGTATAGCTGGCAGCACTATACTATAGAAGAACGAGCTCCTCCTCCACTTGATATACCCCCCAGCAGTAGGCGGAGCCATATCAGTTTGTACCAAAGACCAAGGTAAGATAAAATAACCGTAATAATAACTGTAACTAATGGTAGATAACCATGTCAGAAGATCGCCTCTGTCCAGGTGAGTAGACAAAATCTTCTTTTCTTGGGGGATACAGGGAACAGTGGGGATGTAGCAAAGCTGTCCCCGATATTAGTGTGGGAAGAGGCCCTATGTATGAGAGGCCACTGGCGCTTGGAGGACCCTCCATCCGAAGCGTGTGTCGGATGCTGCAAAAAGTGTCAAAGCGGCAACATTTGGAAAAAGAGTTAATAGAAGTCCACGTATCGGCCTTGCACAGCTGGTCCACCGAAGCCAGATTCCGGAATGCCCAGGATGTGCTCATCCCCCTGGTGGAATGGGCTGTAACTCTCAATGCTCCCTGGAAAGTCTATTTAATCCATCTGGAAATTGAGGACTTTGTGGCAGGAATGCCTCGTCGTGGTCCGGATGGCAGGATAAATAGTGAATCAGCCTTGCGGATGTCTTGCACTCTGTGTAAGTAGAATTTTAGTGCTCTGACTGGGTCCAGGGAATGTAGTGCCACCTCCTTCAGATTGGCTGGAGAAGGACAGAACGATGGGATGATAATCTCTTGATTCAGATGGAATGTTGAGAGTACCTTTGGCAGAAAAGAAGGTACTGTCCGTAGGGTCGCCCTGTTGTGGTGGAAGGTGAGAAAGGTGGCCTGCATGATAAAGCACTGTGTTTGTATACTCATCTAGCGGATGCTATTGCCAATAGAAAACTGTTTTCCATGTGACCCACTGGAGGGAAACCAATGCCATGGGTTCAAGCTGTGCTTTTTGTAGTGCTTTTAGAACAAGTGTAAGGTCCCACGAAGGCACTGACGCCCTGATCGGTGGGCTCATGTGGGCTAAACCTTGTAAGAATGTCTTTAGATCCGGTAGGAAGGCTAATCTCTTCTGGAAAAGCACTGAAAGGGCTGAGATTTAAATGAGATGCCAGGGATATGTCTATGTCCAGGCCACCCTGGAGGAAATCTAGCAGGTTAGGCACTGAAAAAACCTCAAAATGTACCTTGTGGTAGGTAGACCATACTCTGATATGTTTTGGCAGAAATGGACTCTCGCCGCACACATGGGACCTACCACCGCATCTGAAAATCCCTTTTTCTGTAGAATTCTGGTTTCAAGAGCCATGCCGTCAAGCTTAGAGTTGCTGGGTTTGGGTGCCGGAGTGGACCTTGCTAAAGTAGATCCAGTTTAGGCGGTAGGGTCCAGGGATCTGCTATCGAGAGATTGATAGTGCACCGTGTGCTTTGAGTAATTTTTTGATCATTCTGGGAATCAATGGAAGCAAAGGGAAAGTGTAGGCTAGGCGAAAATTCCATGGAGCTGTGAGAGTGTCTACTGCCAATTCTAGAGCGACCTGATATCGAGCGTAGAAGAGTGGCACCTTTCGATTTTTTTCAAGTTGCCATGAGGTCCCCAATCGGTGTGGGATTTCTAGAAAAATTTCCTCCTTTAACACCCATTCGCCTGGAACCAATGTTTGCCGGCTGAGGAAATCTGCCTCCCAAATTTCGGCCTGGGATGTAGATGGCGGACAGTTGGGCTTTGTGATTTTCTGCCCAGTGAAAAATGAGTTTGACTTCGTCCAGGGCTCCTCGCCTTCTTGTGCTTCCCTGGCGAATTTATGTATGCCACTGCTGTAGAAGTGTCAGACTGGATCTTTATCATTTGTCCTGTTAGTTCTTTTTGCCAGTGGACCAAGCCCAGCCGGATTACCCGGATCTCTACCAAGTTGATTTGGAGTCGACTTTCTTCCTGGGACCAGACCTTGCGCCGCGCGTCCGTCTAGAACTGTTTGCATCTGTTGTCAAAAGGCCTCGCCCAGTGGTCTGACCGTGGTAAGGTGATAAGTCTAACCACCAGTGGAGGGAGTCACTGGTTTTGGCTGATAGGCAGATCTTCTGTAGGAGAGATTTTCGCTTCCAAGATGCAAAGAATGTTCCACTGGAGTTCCCTGAGGTGATGTTAAGGGAAGGGAACCGCTTCTATTGTTGATACCATTACTACTAAAACCTTCATGCAGGTCTTGGCTGAGTGGCTCGACGTCTCCAGTAGCGAGGTCACTCGAGATTGTAGGAGTGTTGAAATGCATACCTAGAAATATCAATTACTTGCTGGGGATCAAAGAAGACTTTTCCATATTGATGTGCCAGCCGAGTTGTTGGACATGGTGAAGCGGATGGAATGAGGGAAGGCGCCTTCACCAGTAAGATAGGGTGTGATAGATATCCCCTCGCTCTGAATTACAGTTGTGGCCGCCGCCATGATTTTTGTTAATACTCGCGTGGCCGAAGTCAGGAGAGCCTTGAATTGGTGAATGCTGGTTTTGAAATGCAAAGTGCAAGTATTTCTGATGGGGAGGGAAAATTGGTATGTGCAGATATGCATCCTTTATGTCGAGGGAAGCCAAAAACTGATCCGAATCCATTGCTGTTATGATGGATTTGAGGGACTCCATTTTGAACCTTCGTGGGCGGATAAACCTGTTGAGAGCCTTTAGATCCAGTAACGGCGTACTGACCCACCAATTTTCAGGACCACAAACAGGTTTGAGTAGTGGCCCCTGAATTTTTCTCCGGCTGTAAATGGGATAATAAGCTCTGTGCGCAGGAGGTTGGAAATCACCTCTTGAAAAGCTCTTTGCTTGGTCGGTTCTTGAAGGAGCCTGGACATAAAGAAACGAGTGGGGGGGGTAGGGAGGAAAATTGTAGGTGGTAACCCCGTGTTACGACCTTGTGAACCCTGGAGTGTTGTGTGATTGTGAGCCAAGTATATGCAAAATATTTTAATCTTCCTCCCAAGATCCCAAGGATTTGTCTGATGGGGGGGGCTAACCCAGGCTATGGCTAGAACCAGGTGGAACGAGGTACCGAAGCAGAGAACAGGGAGCAATGATCCTTAAATGAAGAGGCATCAGGGACAGGTACTGCAGTGTTTCTGGAGAGTCTGGAAAGTGGAGCATCCACCGAAGGTGGTGAGGGCTATTTATCCACAAGGTCAGACGAGAAAGGATAGAATTTTAGGAACCTGCGATTTGCCTGAAAACGTCTCTCAGGCTTGTCCCATTCCTGTTGAACCATCTGATCCAGTTGCGAATGAGATGGAAAAGTTGGAGATCTACTGTTGCGCTTGAAAAGTGCCTTAGAGGTACCCGGGTTGTCTCCTGGATCTTGCAGGTTAAGAGTCTCTAAAACTTATACAATCAGGGAGTCTACTGACTCAGAAGAGAATCTTGTGGATTCCTCCCCCTATAAATCTGAACTATGAGACAATTCTCCCTCAGCGAGATAATGGTCTTCCTCTGGTTCTGCTGGTGGTGGAGATGGGTTTCTAAACACACCTTCACTCTCCTCATCCGAGGAAGAAGGGGCTCTGCATTTTGAAACCCTGGGTTTTGGGTTGTCTAGTCTGGCCAGGAGTTAAAGCTAGCTTTGGAATACCTGTGGCGAGTTGTGTTGCCCAATCTGGGACAGCCTGTGTTCCTGAGACTGATGGAGCTCCCTGAAGGGGACTGGTTCCACCCATGAAGCCTGTTCCATCTGGGGGGGGGAGCAGGACCTGAGTGTTCAGGACTAAACTCCGTTGGTTTACATTTTGCTCAAAAAGACTCCTTGTGCCCCGTTGGCAGTCTTTTGCAGCATTTGGCACAGGCCAGGAATTTGAGGTAGATGCCGGGCCCCTGGAGAACAGCGCCTCACTGGATAAATCAGACATGGTGTAGGAGGAACAGTATTAAGAATAGCCGACTTTTTTTTTTTTTTTTAATTTAGCAATGTAAGGGAGATAGAAGCTGCCTCAAGGAGCTTTTTGCTAAGAAAAAAGGGTCTTATTGGCACTTCTTCCGGAAGGTTATGTGGGAGAGAGACTCCCGGTCTAACTGCGCAGTTTGCAAAGAGCCTACGTGATGCCGGACGTTCGTGACATCATAGTGTTCACGCGATATTGTGGCGCGAGATGGCGCGGCAAGGGAAAAGAGGCGTGAATCTTATTTCATTCGTTGTACGTTCAATGGCCTCGCCTGGCTTGGGGTTTAATACCGCAAACTGGCGTTTTCTCCTTGCAGCAGGAGAGATGTCTCTCAACCTCTGACTCCGAAGTGAGGGCTGAGTGAAATTAACCCCAGTGTATTGAGGGAGCTATATGTGCTGCAAGTAGGCTCAATGCTTGGGGAACAGGGGAGAGCATACTCACCTTCCCCAAGGCTTTTATGTGCCTCTTTTTGTCTCCCGGCAGCCAACTCTCCTCCTGAGGAGGGAAACAGTATGATAAGGCTGCTGGTCACTGGCATAAAGCAAAGACACCGGTGACAGGCTCCCTCGTTGTAAGATGTCCAGCCTACGCAGTGTAGGTGTCCTGGACATCTCATGTCAGAATAACTGAACATATTGTAAAATGAACCTATCATCTTGAGGACAACTAATACTGATATGGCTCTGCCTACTGCTGGGGGTATAGCCAGCAGAGGAGGAGCTAGTTCTTCTTATGTTGTGTCCTACCTCCTAGTGGTGCCAGCTATACCCCACTGTTCCCTGTGTCCCCCAAGCAGATGATGGCAAAAGGGAGCTTTAAGAACTTTTTCCTCAAAAATGGCCACCTTCACATCCAGTATCGGTTACTCTGTATGTAATCGTTATGTGCAGCGTATAAACCCATTTGCACAAATTGCAGCGGTGGGTTTGAAACCCGTACACTTGCTGCTATTACTGTAGCATCACACGTGAGGCCTATAGAACATATAGTATGCACAGTACTTTACACCAGAGGGGTGCTCCTAACAACTGCGTATAGCTCATGACCAAACTCCTTTTGGATGTAAAAAGAATACTTAGAAGTGGCTTCTACTGTGTATAAGCTGCAGACATAGCCGTTGGTATTCTAACTGAACAGAGTCCATTTTTCAGGACACAGTTTGGTCTCTATTTTAAAGAGACAGCTGATAAAGTCCATCCTGGAAAAGGAGGCATTGCCATTAAAATAAACATTATGTTATACAGGTATAGGCTCTATTATCCAGAATGCTCAGGACCTGGTATTCTGCAGATAAGGAATACTCAGTTAATTTGGATCACCATATCTTAAATCTGCTAAAAAAAAAATAAACCCATAAAATAAACCCAACAGGATTGTTTGCCACCAATATGGATTCCGGCAGCTTAATCAGCATCATGTACAAGGTACTGTTTTATTATTATAGAGAAAACGGAAATTACTTTTTAAAATTAAATTTGCTTAAAATCGAGTCTATAGGGAGGGTCTTCACATAATTCTAGATAAGGGGTATCTGGATAACGGATACTATATAACTGAACCTATTCTAAACATCATAGGTCTTATTATTTTTTTAAAAATCTTTTAGATAATCACATTTTTAGTAGTGACAATTAGTTTGTCCTTCACGTAAGCTTCATTCTGCACGCTCTGTGCACACCAAAACATTAGCCAATGGATGCCAGGATGGTATCTCAGTGTCTACTTCAACACATTACTATACAGGATCTACATCCTGTACATACAAATCTTGTGCATGGCAGTACCTTCATTTGTGCCAGTTGTTGCTGCTGCTGTTGCTGCTGCAGACGTCTAAGTGCTTCTTGCTGTTGCTGCCTCTGTCTCTGTAGCTCCTTCTGCCTTTGTGCTTCCTCGTGCTTCTTTCTTTCTTCCTCCTCTGCTTTTAATCGCGCCTCTTCCAATAGTCGTCGTACAGATTCTTCTTCTTCACGGGCCCATCTAGCTGCCTCTTCCTAATGGTCATTTAAATAGACATAATTATAACAACAGACAGGGTATCGAGTCCAAAGAATTCTGTAGTGTGAATGACAAAAATAGTTTCCTCTGATGCCGTTACATGTTATGCTCTGTTTTGCTATATTTAATATGGTTTCTGGTATGTTTGTGTGCACAGTGAATAGTACGATCCCAGGGGGCAGCCCTTATTTTTTAAAATGGCAATTTTCTATTTATGTTACCCAATGGCACATACTACCAAAAAGGTATATTATTATGAAAATGGTTTATTTACATGAAGCAGGATTTTACACATGAGCTGTTTTATTCAATATCTTTTTATAGAGAAATACATTGTTCTGGGGGTATAGTTTTCCTTTAAGAATTCTATTGCTTCATTATACATTTTACACTTTATCAAGATCCTTGATAAAGTGGACTGAAACGTTGGAATGCACAGTGGAATAAATTAACACTAAAAAGAGATGCTGGTGTACTGATGCTATTTCTAGTACAGGTATGGGATCCGTTATCTGGAAACCGATTATACAGAAAGCATTACCGAAAGGCCATCTACAATAGACTCCATTTTATCCAAATGATTCACATTTTTCGTTTCTCTGTAATAAAACAGTATTTTGAACTTGACCCAAACTAAGTTATAATTATTCCTTCTTGAAAGCAAAACCAGCCTCTTTGGTTTATTTAATGTTTCCATGATTTTCTAGTAGACTTCAGTAGAGATCCAAATTACGGAAAGATCCGTTATCCAGAAAAACCCAGGTAATGAGAATTTTGGATAACAGGTCCCACACCTGTATCAGAAGTGGGGAATTCCACAGAACTACAAACATAAAAAAATCCAAGTTTCCAGTATTAATTTAGCCTTTTCACCGTGGGACTGCCCTGTTTTCTTCTTTTATAGGGAAGTTAAACATCACTAGAGCAAACTCCAGGTTGTCTGAACAAAGCCTTGAGACATACCAGATGCATATGCTATGCTATTAAAGTGGACCCGTCACCCAGACATAAAAATCTGTATAATAAAAGTCCTTCTTAAATTAAATATGAAATCCAATTTCTTTTTTTTATTAAAGCACTCATAGCTGTTGTAAACTCATTTAAAAATATCAGCTGTCAATCAAGTATTTCCTAAACCGCCTCTATGCCTAGGCATAGAGGCGGGGCAAGCAATTACTTTCACTTTCCATTCAGCACTTCCTAGATGTCACTGCTCTCCCTACATTCCCCCAACTCTCTTAACGATTTAATTGTGTAACCAGTGCATGGGGATGGACATTGGGTCCCTGTCCCATGGTGCACAAACAAGATTCTGAGATGATACAAGGCTTGCCTTAATAACAGTGTCCACAAAATGGCTCCTTCCTGGTTGCTATAATTATGAGTTCCCAGACTGATGGAAACAATATTCAAATAATTTATACAGTGCAATTAAAGTTCATTTTGAATGACTAACATGATAAAATAGGATTTGGATAATTTTGTTTGGGTGACGGGTCCCCTTTAAACTACTAGGGCAAATTCAAAAATGAATGGTTAATCGATATTAGACCTGCTAATTTGAGCCTGAATGGTAATTTACTCTGAAGTTCTCTCCCTTGTTCACTAGCAAGAGGGTATGTGAGCTTATACATTACCTGTTTTCTCTGAATCTCTTCCTGTTGTCTTTCTTCCTCGTCTCTTTTCTTTTCCTCTTCCCTTCTCCTTCTCTCTTCTTCAGCCCTCTTGCGCTCCTCCTCCTGCCTCCTTCTCGCTTCTTCCTGCCGCCTCCTTTCCTCTTCCAGCCTTTTCTTTTCTTCCTCCTGTCTCATCCTTTCTTCTAGTAGCCGCAGCTCTTCCTTGCGTTGCCGCTCTTCTTCTTCCATTTGTTTCTGCAATGCCAGCTCTTTCTGCCGCCTTAGTGCTTCCTCCTATGTGAGAGTTTTCACAAATACATCATAAGAACATCACCCTCGTAACTGACCTGAAAATATCTAAAAAAAAATGTTTTTTTAAATTAATTGATATAAAAAAAAAAGACACCTGTTTCCGCCGGGCCAGCTCCTCTTCTTCCCTCCTTTTTCTCTCTTCTTCCTCTCGCCTACGTTTTTCTTCCTCTTCCTGCTTTGCCCTAAGTTCAGCCTCCCTCCTTTCTTGCTCCATCTGCAAAGCAAGGCTGCATAAATCTCTAAATCATTTCTTCACATATTATAATACAGTTTGAGATGTCAAAGAAAAAAAGTAGATTTATTTAACAATCTTCTATTCAAGAATCTAGGGCTTATTTACCAACGCCAGGTGTAGCACTGATGTCAAATTGCACACCTTAATTTGCACCTCCTTGTTCATAAACCCCTTTTTGTCGAATATGTCCCTTTATTTCAAAAGCACAAAAGTAAGCTTTAGTTAAAGGACCAGTAACATAAAAAATTTTTTTGTACATAATGAAAAAAAACCCAGCTTTGGTGGCTGTCATGGTCCTATTGGGCTGTAGAGGCAATATTTACATAATATAAGCTATTTAAAACATTGTCTAATTCATGTAAACTGTCATGATCTAGTAAATACTTTTTATGCAAAACAACCTCACTTTACAAAATAATTCATGTTGTTTTCAATAACTAATGGAATGTTTTAATGGTGTCCCCACAATATTTTGCCTTAAAGCCAATAAAAGCAACTCTGCGGATAGCTGACCTTGGCAGCTTTCACCTTTTCCATCTGTTCTAGCTGTTCTCGATTTGTTCCCTGAGTTGCTGGCTCGACTGGGAGGTCCCAAACGCTGCTACCTTCCCATACTGTTAAGACAGATTACATAACATGAGGGAAAAAAAAAAGATATTAGAAAAAGAAATCATTAATTTAAGTAAATGTTCCGTTCATTGTCTAGGCAATACACTTGCACAATCCTGGTAATCAGAAAGCAAGAGGCATTTGGATTCGGTAAAGACAATCATAAATGACACTCCATACAGGAGAAGTCAAATCTAAAACATTGATGGGGTGGCCTCAAAGTTTGACCTCTGTCATGGACTTGGTTTTCCTGGGTTGCAAGTCTGTTCTGGAAAGTGGCACAGCCAGTTCCAAGCGTTCAATTCTGACTAAAAATAACACCAGCAGAGACATGCACCCTGTGTCCCAGAGCGATCAGGCTGATTACCACCATGATTACTGTGTTATATTGCTCCCTCATTAGGAGATAGGTACATCAGAGCTTGGTGTCCAGGCAATCAACCATTGAAAGGGTATTTCAGTTGTTTACTTTTCCAGAGGAGAGCACATTTTCCCTGCAGGCAACAAAGCTCCCTGTGTGCTATCATTCTAAGTGTAGTAGCAAATGGGAAGATTTGTCGCCCGCATTTTTTAAAAGCGAGTTTCGGCGACAAGTCGTTCATTTTGTTTTGCCATAGAGAAAAATGTAAATTGCCAGCTACTACAGACACAACGCTATTTGAAATTTCCTGTAGTCCCAAAATGCACAGAGACCCTTTTTGGAGCGATTTATCAGAAATAGCATGGCTATTCAGAAGTAGTGAAAATCTGCACTACCAAAACACACAAGAAGATTAGAAGCCGTGATAGTATGCAAATTCTTGCGTGCGCGGCATGTCTTAAGTACCTAAGAACGTATGGACGTAATTTCTATGGCGCCAATTTTGCATTCTTTGTTTTAGTTACCACATGCTCAATCATCATTCGTATACGAATATATGCACAATACTCATGCAACAATACGCCGCAGAAAATGCCTTTTTTAAGGCATTACATAGACACAGATAGGCTTATTGATCTTGTTGAAGAGCGTCCAGCCCGCGTGGGCGGAGATAACATTGTGGTACACTATGGGATTCATATCGCTTGGAAGCCAGAGTTGCCTGAAATCTTTGCTTACAAAAAGATTGCCTTGCTGCCAAAATTTGCTTTTTTAAAAGTCAGACGACAAATCTCCCCGTGTGTCACTACCCTAAAGCTTGCTATGTTGAGCAGACTCAAACTCAAAATAGGTAATATACAATATTTATATTAGCTAGTTACAGCCTATTGAGGCTCTGCCCTTCCTCCATGCAGACACAGAGCGTTAACACAAAAGTTATAGCCTTGTTATTACCATTGCTCTTTGTTTTCAAAAGAAAATCAAAGCTTTCAACAGTTTTCAAAATCTGCAACAACCATAACCATGTTCATCAGATGACATACCTGCTGGTTGTGTGGCAGCGGCAGGAAGATCCCACAATGAGGTGCTGTCAGGTACTGATAATGCTCTTGCTACTGGTGGGATCACAGTATGCTCAGGTATCCTAGAAAATAACCATCAGCAAGCAAACGCATTGTATTATTCCATAGACTTTACATATGACGTGAAATGCAACTTGTTGCCAACAATGCACCTTGTTCTGTCCAGTGAGATTGGCTGAGTTTTGTCTTCCTCCCTTTGTAGCTATAAACTGCTAGGATGCAAAATGTGACATATCTTCCCAAGTGTCATTACCAACAGTCTGCCGCTGAAAGCCCACTTTTGTCAGGCTGCCTTTTCTATGTGGAGCCCCTATGTCCCCTAAAGCAATTTTGAGGTTTGCAGGTGTCTTGGAAGATGGGACCATTTCTACAATCCTAATACAACTTTTTATCTGTGATTTTACTATAGGCCAGTCAGCAAAAAGTTGTACATATGATAACTGGATAATTATTTGAAAGGAGCTGGACAGCAATTGCCAACAAGCAATCCTGACTGATGATGCAGGATGTGATTTTAGATCTGATTAGAAATGCTTGGGTGATTGGGAGCAAATCCTTCGGTTCATAGCAACGAATTTCTCCCTTCCACATATAAGATCCCTGGAATTGTGTTTGCTAGGTTCCACGGGTCCCCTAGTGCTACAATCATATCAGAGGCTCTTATCTACAGCTGTTGTACTATGCAAAAAAAGCCATCCTTCTCACTTGGAAGGACACCAGCCGTCCCACACTAACCCGCTGGAAAAAAGTTATTAATGAAACACTGCCACTGCACAAAGCAGTCTACCTAGCAAGAGGCTGCCCTGATAAATTCCACGCGATCTGGGTCCCTGGATTGATCTGCTCCCCACGGCTGCTCCCTAATATAATCCCCGGTAACGACCGATATAAGACTAGATGATCTAATTTATGAAGTGACCTAGGATGTTTTTGCTGTGTTTCATCCATGTCATTGTGTACGAGCTTTTTTCTTTTGCACTGATTGACAATGTGACCATATCACTATGCTTTACATGTCTTGTACTTGAACCTTAGACTGTACTATTTAGGTTTTATTCTTTTTAATTTCTTTCCTTTCTGTAATGGTTAAAATTTTTCTTTTTTGAAAATTCAAAAATAAAACCTTTTAAAAAAAAGAAATGCTTGGGTGATCTTCATTTTAAAAAACAGCTTTCTCTTAGGAACTGAAATGTTACCTCATACTTAGGGACTGCAAGGGAAGAGGCAACTGTTGTTGCTGGGAAGCGAGAGCTGCTTTCTGTTGTTGCGCCAAGACTGCATACTGCTGCCTGTGAGAAATGATATACACACTATTAACATTGACACAAATGTTTGGCCTCTCTATGCTTAGTCACTGCACACATGAAACATTAACCTATTTCTCAAATCCCTCAGAGCTCATCCACCCATGCCAATAACTTTCCTGTCTGTTTTAAAACTGCTTTTATTGAGTCACCGTTTTTCTTGCACTGGTCAATAAAGGTTCTTTCCACCACATCTCTCAAGAAATGTTACGTACTTATCCTTGGCTTTGTTAAAATGTTTCTAATGCTAGAATTTAATTCTTGAAAAAATATATATAGCTAGGTTCACTGTCACTTGGCTCTAGAACAAAATAGCAAGAGTCAAAAAGAAATGTACCTTACCACAAATCGTCAACTTGTAGAAAACAGATGAAATGATTTATCACAATGTACAGTATAATACTTAAAGGGCAGTGGCACATGGCACAATTCCAGACTCTAAGGGCAGCAAAAAAAAAAAAAAAAAAACAACATTGCTCCCTACTGATTTCAACAACAATCACTAAGATGTGGGAGCACTCATAGGTCAGGCAACAGTCACTGAGAGTGACTCTGCATTTCCAAGTGACAATTGCTTGCCATTGCAGAACACCACTGGGCTCAAGCAGGGGCTTTTTGTCACTAGTCTGCAGATCTATTCTTAGGAGGTAAAACACCCAGAACCAGGCCATGTGTCATTGCTCTACAAGGGAATTTAACTAATACAATTATTTTTATTACCTTACAGGTTGCAGTTTATCTACTGTCTACATTTTGTCATGGTTTCTTAATCATCTGCTTATTTCGCCTCTTTGAATTCAAATTTAAAATGCTATCTGGTCTACAAAAACTGGAGGTATCCATTGCTAACTCACTTAAAATGCTTAAAGGTATTCTGTTATGAGTTAAATGATGTCCATTTAAAATCAAGAGTATTTTTATTTAGTTGTAATATTGGAGTGTATTCAGCCATCTCAGGTCATTTTGCCTGGTCATGTGCTTTCATAAAGAGGGTGGAACTGCTTTCTGTCAGGTTGTTTCTCCTACTCAATGTAACTGTCCCAGTGGGACCTTGATTTTACTATCGAGTGCTGTTCTTAGATCTACCAGGGAGCCGTTATCTTGTGTTAGGGAGCCGCTATCTAGTTACCTTCCCATTGTTCTGTTGTTAGGCTGCTGAGGGGAAAGGGAAAGGGGTGATATCACTCAAACTTTTAGTACAGCAGTAAAGAATGACTGAAGTTTATCAGAGCACAAGTCACATGACTGAGGCCAGCTGGGAAACAGACAATACGTCTAGCCCCATGTCAGATTTCAAAATGAAATATAATAATATCTGTTTGTTTTTTTGAGAAATGGATTTCAGTGCATAATTCTGCTGGAGCAGCACTATTAACTGATGCATTTTGAAAAATGTTTTTTTTCCCCCATGACAGTATCCCTTTAATATAATAGACGTTAATGGTAAAGTAATGTAAGGGCACTGGAAACTTTAGATCAGTAACTACTACGGTACAAAAGGCAGCAATAAACCTAATATATATCACAGGGAAGGAGCCAACAACACAGATCATTGATATAAACCTTTGTTTTTAAAACACATGTAGATAAGAGTCATCCAGCTGAAATTTCATTTGTACCCTTTTTTTATCAAGATGATGATATATGCTGCCTATACTGAGGAACTACACACTGAGAAAACTTGCTCATACTGAACTCACTGAAAAAGGAATTGCTGGTAGCGGAGATGGTGCATCTGATATAGTGCTGTGAGTTCTTGCTGACGACTTAAACGCTCAGGGTCCAAGTCCCCCTACAAAAAACAATATCACTAAGCAGTCTGGCAAAATAAACATTATAAACGACTAAAATGGAATGAGAGAAGAAACATGCTGAATGACTATGAAGATTTTCATTCATCCAGGTCATGGTATATCTAGTATAGGTCAATCTAAAAACAACTGGACTTGCTGAGTAATCAACGAAGACGTTTCACTACTCATCCGAGCAGCTTCTTCAGTTCAATTGACTGGTATGGGAAGTTCTCGGCATATAAACTCTTCCACTAATCCATTTACAATGGCACATTGTAACTCTTCAAAGAGGTGACATCTGAAGAAACTCACAGAGGTGTTGATTCTGTGTAGTTGTGATAGGATTATCCAATGTGTCATGCAACTCCTAGATACAGGTGTTACTTGTGAGAGTTGCATGAATGGATGTATGAAGTGTTCTGAATCCGCCGGGGTACAGATGTTAGAACAGCATTGTATGTAGCAGACAGGTGGTGTCGAAGGCCCCCGCCTCTGCTCAGAGATGGTCTCTCCATCTTGACATGAATCGCCTCTTTCACACCTCGTTCAAACCAGCGGTCTTCTTTATCCAAGATTTGGACCAAATGAATGATTAAACGTATTTTGCAGATCTGATGTGTGCTATATTTAACCAAACTGATTATCTTTAATGTACTGTATAACACCAAAACATGAATAGAGTAAACGAGGAAGAAAATTTGATTGAAAACAATAACTTACAAGTCTAGGAGCTGGAGATGTGGAGAAAGGAACTCGTCCCCATTTTTTAAAAATGTCACCCAGTGTCTGGAAGGTATCATCACACACTCTTCTCAGCAACAGAGTCATTGGGAAGTATCCAGCTTGATACCACTCGGCCATCTCTCGATTACTAAATGGACCTGTAAAAAGTGGGTACATATAAATGCCTACTAAACAATATGCAACAAAAGAATCATCAAATAAAAAACTGAAAGTCTAACAAATAAAGCTGGCCACACACATTCAGACTTTATTCGTTGTATGGAGAACGTTCAGATAAATCGCATGCTTTAATGCAAGGATCTAAAACTAACATTCAGATTTAAACTTTAGGAGTAAAGTTGGAAAAATAAATCAGACGATGTTCTAGCCATTGAATTCACAGCAATCTTACAAAACTTATGTCCCAGAAATAGTAGTGACAGCCGCCCATGGATATCATCAGATAGGCAATACATACAGAGATTATTGTTAGCCGACAGAAATGTTCTAACCTGTATGATCAAGTAAATGAACGATCACCATTATACGAAAATTGTCGGGGCAATCATTTGAAATCCCCACACGGTTCAAGAAAAGGAGATTTTGTGTACTCACCGTTAAATCTCTTTCTCTTCAGTCGCTTGGGGGACACAGGGACAGTGGGGTATAGCTGGAACCACTAGGAGGCAGGACACAATAAAAAAATAGAAACTTGACCCCTCCTCCTCCTGCTATACCCCTCCTCTGTAGGCAGAGACACTCAGTTCGTACCAAAGGAGAAACAGGAGGTTATCAATAAGCAACAGAAAATCTGATAACTAATTACAAGAAGAACAGTCTGAAGCCAAGAGAAGGCCTCTATTCAGGGAGGGAAGCCCTGTGTCCCCCAAGCGACTGAAGAGAAAGAGATTTAACGGTGAGTACACAAAATCTCCTTTTCTCTAGGTCTGCTTGGGGGACACAGGGACAGTGGGGACGTACCAAAGCTGTCCCCTGAATCTAGGGCGGGAAGTAGAGGCCTACGTGGAACCAGCCACTGCAGCCTGAAGTACCTTCCTGCCATAGTGGGTGTCAGATGCCACAAGGTGCCAAACTGGTAAAATTTGGCAAAAGTATGGATTGAAGTCCACGTTGCAGCCTTGTTCCGCTGAGGCTTATTTTCGGAATGTGCCCTGATTGATCTGGGGGAACCTGACCCTGTGATGAATAGGATCTCTGGATGGCCTGCTGTATTCATCAGGATATGGTGGTCTAAGGACAAGGAGTCCGATAGACGGATGTCCTCGACCCGGTGCAGGTAAAACTTGAGGGCCCTAACGGGGTCGAGGGTGTGCAGTGCTGCTTCCTTCGCATTGGAAAGGGATGGGCAGAAGGTAGGAATTGTAATTTCCTGGTTGAGGTGGAAAGTGGAAACCACCCTGGGAAGAAAAGAGGGAGAAGTATGAAGTACTGCCCTTTCGTTGTGGAAGGTCAACAGAGGAGACCTACAGGATTGGGCAGAGATCTCAGATACTCTCTGTGCTGAGGCAATAGCCAGCAGAAAAAACTGTTTTCCATGTGAGCCACTGAAGTGGAATAGAATCCATGGGTTTAAAGGGAGCGTGTTGCAGGGCACGTAGGACTAGGGTTAAGTCCCAATTTGGCACCGGTGAAAGTACCGGGCGCTTTATGTGGGCCATTCCCTGAAGAAAAATCCTAACATCTGGGAAGAAGGCGAGAGGTCTTTGGAACAGGATGGAAGTGCCGAAAACTGAGATTTCAGTGATCCGAGGGACATGTGCAGGGACAGTCCCTAGTGTATAAGGCCAGAAGGAGTGGAGTGGAAAACTTCAGTGAATTGAAACCATTACATTGGCACCACCAATGGAAAGTGAACCAGACCCAATGGTACGTCTTGACGGAGACCGGTTTGCGGGCTGCACACGCATGGTAGAATGACAGTGTCAGAGAACCCCTTCCGTCTTAGGATCGCAGTTTCAGTAGCCACGCCATCAAATTGAGGGTGGCAGGACAGTGGTGAAGGATTGGACCCCGAGAGAGAAGGTCCAGGATGAGAGGCCAAGGTTCCTCTACTGAGAGATGTACTAGATCCTAGACCCAGGATCTACGGGACCATGTTGGAGCTATGAGGATGAGAGTATGAGTTCTCTCTGAAGTTTCTTGATCTTTCTTGGAATGAACGCAAGATGGAAGTCCCAGGGAGAGGTGAGGGTGTCTGCCGCCAGAGGGTCCCTGGACCTTGCAAAGTAGAGAGGAACTTTACGATTGTGATCGACCTCTGGCGTCCCCCATCTTTGAGTGATCTTGTGGAAGATGTTGTCCTTTACAGGCCATTTGCAAGGATCTAGGGATGTCTGCTGAGATAATCTGCTTCCCAGTTTAAGAGACCTGGAATGAAGATGGCTGACAGGCGAGTCGGATTGCCTGTATCTCAAGAAGGTTGATGTGAAGACATTGTTCCGATAGAGACCAGCAACCCTGCGCTGACCGACCCTCTGCACTGCTCCCCAACCGGAGAGGCTTGCATCTGTGGTGAGCAGTCACCATTGTGGATCCCCTAGGGGTCTGCCCCTGGTCAGGTGACTGGTTTGCATCAACCAGAGAAGAGAGACTCGAGTCATGCGGGATAAACGAAATTCCAGGAGAAGGGATTTGTGCCTCCAGGCCGCAAGAATATTCCACTGAAGCTCCCTGAGGTGACGTTGGGTGAAGGGAACTGATTCTATCATCGAAACCATGACTCCCAACACCTTCATGTAGAATCTCGCGGTGTGGGACTTCGAGAGGAGAGACCGCACGAGGGTCCGCAAATGCTGGACCTTGTCACTGGGAGAGTTTGTGTCTGGGTGTTGAACTGCATCCAGAGGAAGACCATGGATTGGCTTGGGGTTAACGAGGACTTGTCCAGGTTGATGAACCAACCAAACTCCTGTAATCGAACCATGGTGAAGTGCAACGCCTGCTGGGCCACTGCAAATTAAGGTGCCTTGATCAGGAGATCGTCCAGATAAGGAGCTATGGAGATCCCCCTGGTGCGGATTAGAGCAGTGGCCACCGACATGATCTTGGTAAAGACACGAGGGGCCGAGTTCAGGCCAAGGTCTGTGAGTTGGAAGTGGCGATTTTGGAAGGCAAATCGCAAGAATCTCTGATGGGGACAGAAAATTGGGGCCGCGATGACAGACCTGAGGGATTCCAACTTGAACCTTCGCGGTCGAATGAAAGTATAGAGTTCCTTGAGGTCCAGGATTGGCCGAACAGATCCATCCTTCTTGGAAACTACAAACAAGTTTGAGTAATAGCCTCGGAATCTCTCATCAGTCGGAAAAGGGATGATGACCTCTAAACGGATAAGCTTGCCGATCGCGTCGTGCAGCGCCTGAGCCTTTTGATGCCCCTGAGGATATCTGGACATGAAGAACCGGCGGGGCGGGAGAGAAGCGAATTCTAGGTGGTAGCCCTGACTCACGACCTTGTGTACCCAGGCGTCTTGAGTCAGATTCTTCCAGGAGTCGGCAAACCTGCAAAGTCTCCCCCCCCTACGGCTGAGACGCTGAAGGGAAGAAGGGGTGAGTAATGCAGACGTGGACTTGCGGGACTGCCAGGATGGCCTGGACCTTCCACTGAAGCGTCCTCTGCAGGTGATGGAGTGTCGTGAGAGACTTTTTTGAAGACAAGTCCGCAGTTTCATCCAGAGAGATCTGCGAACCGATACCGACAAGTCAAGTCGGCTGAAGTTCTGCTAATCACCTGTAGCGCATCGAGGGAGGCTTCACATAGGTAGTAAGCCTCCTTGATTTGCGAGGCCAATGAGCGAGTTCTTCATGGGGGACCCTTGTGGCAATCGCTCGGCATAGGGCGTCCGACCAAGTTTGGACGGCTCTACTTACCCAAGCCGAGTCTAGAACAGGCCGAAGGGAGGTACCTGAAGCAGAGAAGAGGGAACTTAGAATGCCCTCAAGCTTCTTGTCCATGGAGTACTTGAAGGAGGCTGCATCAGGAACTGGTAAAGCAGTGCCCTTAGATAGTCGAGAGACAGGCGCGTCCACTGAAGGTGGGGAGGTCCACTTTTCCGTTAGTTCCTGTGGAAAAGGATATAGTTTGAGAAAAACTGCGGTTAGCCTGGAAACATCCCTCTGGCTTGAACCATTCCTGTTGTATAATTTGCTCGAGTTGAGCATGAGAGAGGAAAGGAATGTGAGGACCTGCTGCGGCGCTTAAACAAGGAGGTACTGCAACTAGGTTTAGGCTCCTTTAAGTGAAGGGTCTCCAATACTGAAATGAGGGAATCAATGGCCTCGGAGGAGAGTTTGGGGGGATTCCCCTTACTCTGGGCCGGAACTGTGAGATAGTTCACCATCAGACAGAGCCGGATCCTCCTCGGAGTCAGGCGGCAGGGATGAAGTAGTGATGGACTCCGGCTCACACTCATCCTCGGAAGGAGAGGGGGCTCTACATTTTGGAGGCTTAGGCCGAGGCTTATCTAGCCACGGGACTCCACCAATTTAGGAATGCCGGGGGCAAGCTTAGATGCCCATTCTGGGGGAGGCTGGGGGTCCAGGGGGGTGGAGTCCCGGGGCTGGCCTGATGGGTCCCCATGGGAGGCTTGGCTTACCTGAGGACGGAGTTCTGATGTTTCCGAAACTGCATCAGGTGGCTTGCACGTGGAACACAGAGGGTCCTTGTGACCAGATGCGGCATTTGGCACAAGCTAAATACTTAACCGATGAAGTAGTTGCTGGCCTGGAAAAAAGGTTATCACCTGTACCTTCAGACCAGGTGTACACAAGCTGTTCCTGTAAGAGAGGAATTAAGTTAACAATATATATATAATGTAGGATATATATATAACTGAAAATGCCTCCCCAGGGTACTGCTGGGAGTAAAGCCTTGGAGGGGAGTAAAGGCTGATAAGGCAGTAATTACAAAGCCTGCTGCCCTGTGGCATTAGCTAAAAAACCCCACTGTGTCAGAAGTACTGCCCTGTTGTGTTCTTAGTATAAACAGGGGGGGGGCTGCGCTGCAGAGAAGCTGGGAAAGAGTTCTGCCCAGCGTGGTGAGTCTGCTAGTAATGGAACCTCCTCCAGAATCAATGGGAAGTAGCTGCCTGGGCGCACAATGGAGAGTGCGAAGAATGGCCCCTCCCCTAGCAGTGACATATGGTGCAGACGCACACTTTAGAAAAATGGTGCATAAGGCACTGGCGTGCAATTTTTGGGTTGCACACAGGGTGCATGTACAGTAAGTGCAAAATCTGCCCCAGCTGTTGCCTCCCCAGGTAGAGTGAAAGACAGCCTTGGTGAAGACTCTTGTAAAATAGTGGTGCGCAACTGGTGCTAAGCCCACAATAACTCACTTGTGCTGCTGACAGTGAGGACAGTAGGAAACATAAGTGCCATTCCCATTCTGGACAATTTGTAGAGATGATTTGGCAGCTGTGCTCTCAATCTCAGTAAGACACCCCCGCTCCAGGTGTAGGAAATTAACCAATTAGTTAGAGTACTGAGAGAAAGCAAGTGAAAAGGCAGACCTTGCTGCTAGGTGCTCTTTATTGCACACAACATGTTTCAGGCCAGAAGCCCTTAATCAAGTGCCTGTGTGTTTGCTGGAGGCTGATTAACATACTGCCTGGGTCTGAACTAGTGACCTGCAGGTTGCAACAAAGTCTCCTATACTGCTGTGCAAGGCAGATGGATTGTGCAGAGGGGGAGGGGGGCTCAGAGAGTGAATAGGCTGCTATTAAGGATATATGCTTACCTTAAATGAGCCACGGCAGGAGTTCCCAGACTGTAGTGTAGGGATCCTTGGGGCATATAAGGAGGATTGAGCAACAGGATGAACCTGGCTATACCTCAGCCCTGTGTCCCGGCCAGCGCATCCTCTCTCTGTATGTCAGAGGGAGGGAATCAATGCTGGATGGTCAGTGCACAGCACAAGAGACCCTGGTGACATCCTCAAGTAATGGATCAGACTACTCAGTGTAGCTGTCCAGCTCCGTATAATGTGAAGGAATTGTAATGAAATAAAAATAAAAGAGCAAAATAAATAGTAAAATACTCCTGAATGCAGGAGACGGTCCTAACCTCCTGAGGACACAACGAAACTGAGTGTCTCTGCCTACAGAGGAGGGGTATAGCAGGAGGAGGAGGGGTCAAGTTTCTATTTTTTTATTGTGTCCTGCCTCCTAGTGGTTCCAGCTATACCCCACTGTCCCTGTGTCCCCCAAGCAGACCTAGAGAAATTATATTGGCACATATATGGCCAGCTTAAAGCAACACTCACCCTGGATCTCCCCTTGGGGATCTTTATAGTACCACTTCTGCTGGTTGTCTAGTGAAGGCCCCTTCACTCTCTGATCTAGCACTTTTGCTAGCAAACGGTCATCATCGTGCGTCCCGTCCTGCAGGTACGCCACCATTTGCTGCGCCTGCTGTTGGAAAGGAAACCGTATATTTAAAACAGTGGATAAACTAGCAACATAATATACCTTTAGTGCTGAGGGTTGTTCACCGACCAACACTTTTTTCAGTCAAAATGATTTCAGATTGTTCACCAGACAAAGACTTTTTTTCAATTACTTTCTATTATCCATTTGTGACCATTTTTCTAATATTGGGGATTAAATTTTCATTTTTCACCTTTTTTTAATTTTTTTTTAAATTTGAACATTTTTATTGTTTTTCAGAGTAATCATGAAATCTCAATAGAGAGAAAGTGTTGAGTCCAGAAAGGTGAGTAGAGAACTGGGGAAGAGGGGGGTATTGGGGGGGGGGGGGGGGAGTGCCATTGTTCATTAGTCCATGAGTTGTAACCTGGGGGGAGGGGGGGTTTGACTGCTGTGGTTGTTCCACTGAGGTTAAGGTGGCCATACACAGGCCAATAAAAGCTGCCGTCCGATCGTGTCGGCAGCTTATTCGCCCGTCTATGGGGCCCTCCGACGGGCTTCCCCAATCGATATCTGACCAAAAGTCGCTTGATTGGCAAAGTTGGTCGTTGGACATTAGTCGTGTCTTCTTTGTAGTCCATTTCAATTAGGCTATATTGGATCCTGTTCTTTGCAGTTACTTTAGAGTTCCTGGTACTTACATTACCATTTTTCCCCAGAGTTTATAGGTAAGTAGGTTGTTAGCTATTTGGGTTTAGGTTATTGCTGCATGCTTTTCATATGTGATGTTGGATTCAATGAGGTTAACTAATTTTTCTCTGTTGGGTATTTGTGTAGATTTCCATTGTCTTGGTATAAGCAGGCCAGCTGCAGTGAGGATATGAAAAGTTAGTGTACTGATTGGAGGGGCTAGATTTTGCATTCCATGGTTCAGTAGTGCCATCTCTCTTGCATTCCATGGTTCAGTAGTGCCATCTCTGGGTTTAAATGTATTGGCGTTTCGAATATTTCTGAGAGCAGTTTGTTAACCTCTTGTCAGAAAGGGGTTTTTCACCTTCTTTTGTCTTTCTAAAGAAGCTCTGCAGGAGGGTCGTCGACTCTGTAAATTGTTCTAAATTGGTACATTTAATTGATACATTTCTTAACCCCAAGCGCTTATAGGGCAGATTTTATAATTGATGCAATATTTACTAATGATCCACAGATACAGCTGAGAAATGTTCAACTAAATGAAGCAAATTTTAACAGTTCAGAATCTGCACCTGGATCACTGAGCTGCCAGACTGAACACACATTAAAGGGGTGGTTCACCTTTTAGTATGTTATAGAAAGGATAATTCTAAGCAACTTTTCACTCCGTTTTCATTATTTATAGTTTTATAGTTATTTGACTTTTTCTTTTGACTGTTTGCAGCTTTCATATGGGTGTCGCTGACCCCTTCTAAAAAGTAAATGCTCTGTAAGATTACAAATGTATTTTATTGCTAATTTTTATTACTCAGCTTTTTAATCAGGCCTCTCCTATTCCAGTCTCTTATTCAAATCAATGCATGGTTGCTAGGATAATTTGGACTGTAGTTACCAGATTGCTTAAATTGCAAACTGGAGAGCTGCTGAATAAAAAGCTAAATAACTCAAAAACCTTAAATAATAAAAAGCAATTGGAAATTGTCTCAGAATATCACTCTCTACATTATACTAAAAGTAATCTCAGGGGAACAACCCCTTTAATTCTTAAACTTAAATTTTGTAAAAATAAAAAAAAATTAAAAGCAATTGGACAATTGAAGTAAACAATCTAAAAAAACAGAAATGATAAAAAAGTGGATTTTTTTTGGATACATGCCTGCTGAAGTGGGTCTGCACAAGTTTCCTGTTATGATCTGGGGTCAAAGAATATATTGGTTCCTAAGTGGGCAAATATCCACTAGCATGGAAACCTTGCCAAATGAGCAGTTCATTCAGTGTATGGTGAGCTTCAGTTTAAATAGCAAGAATAAGACTTTCCCTCTCTGTACTATTGTGTCTCAGGCAGATCATTATGCAGTGAGTTAGTATTAGTACACTGCTGTATGGAATAATTTAACAATGAGACTTGTCTAGCCAGATATGGAGAACTCTCCGGTCTTAAGATGGCCATAGACTCAAAGATCCGATCTTAAAGGGATACGGTCATGGGAAAAAAATGTTTTCAAAATGAATCAGTTAGTAGTGCTGCTCCAGCAGAATTCTGCACTGAAATCCATTTCTCCAAAGAGCAAACAGATTTTTTTATATTCAATTTTGAAATCTGACATGGGGCTAGACATATTTCCCAGCTGCCCCAAAGCATGTGACTCAAAATCTTTTTAAAAAACCCAAGACTTCACACTCAACTAATAAACTATATAAACATTTCCTAAATACATCTGTATTGCATTGATGGTATTCTTTTATTCTAGATTAATGGTGTGATGGCTAATGGTACCTGTTCCAAGTGTTCTAATCGATCTTCTTCATTAGGTTCAGGGGGCACAGGTTTCATGCCCGGAGCAGCACAAACAGTTGAATGGGCAGGAACTGTGGGAATGTCTAAATGAGGAACAGGTACTGAGGACATGACAGGTACTATGAGGGGGTCTGGTTGTCTAGCAGGAGACCTTTGGCTGAAGGCAGGAGATGGCGGATGAGGTATACATAGACTAGTTTTTTCCTGTGACCCCTGATGACTGAGTGAGGCAGCATCTGTAAAAAGAGAAAAACCTTTTCACAAACCAACCAGCAAAGTCGTATATACATAGTATATAATATGTACAAAAACATGTCCTGAATTGTGGAAAGGAAAGTCCACCAGGCACTAAAACTGGATGTAGATTCTAACTATAAGAAGAGATCCTTTCTTTAAATGGATGTTAATGGCACTAACAGCTGCAAATATCTCAAAGTAAATCTTGCCCAAGTGTACTTGTACAAATTTGTCTGTATGTGGCAGCAGTGAGATAAAAATCTTACTTGACCGTTAGTCTGTCTCAAAACTTTCAAAAACTAATAGACTGCTGCATAATAATGGGCCAAAGGAAGAAAAATAAGTGTATAGAAAAGTCTGGCTTGCCACAAAAAAAAGGAAAAATAAAAGGAGAGAAATTTGGATTATGAATTACTGGGTATAAAAAAAAGTGTCCACTCTACCATTGCTTGGGGAAGTGAGCCCCAAACTGTAGCTCGCGAGTAACATGTTGCTCACAGCTCCTCTCGGTGTTGCTTGCGCAAGTTTATCAGCAGGTGTCCATTTAGCAAAGTGGATTACTGCCTGGAGCACAATAGGTACTTACTTAACCATTGTTACAGAACATGCTGCCGTCTCGCCATACATAAAACAATTAGGTAGCTAGGGGCTGTACATTGTGTGTCATCCAATCATAAGCTTCACCTCTTAACTCACAGGAACTTAAACACTAGGAAGATGCTCTGGATGTATTAACTGCAGTGCACTAGGAAAAGAGCTCTATGTCCGAAATTCTTTCCTTCTTCAGATCTTTCTGTAAGCATCTCCGACCTTTTACGCATATACTCATTTTGAATTTACCAGAATGTGTAACTTCAAGAAAAAAAGATTCTAAATAAACTTAGTACCTCCAATACATTTAAAAAAAATTAGCACAATTGTCCTTACCTTCTTTGTGTTTTGATGGGTTAGGAGGTGATGAAGGTGACTGTGACTTTACATCTATCTCCGTCTTGCAGGACAAATGAGGACTTACAGCCTTCTGGTGAGCAGAGTCTGAAGTAATATCTGTCCGCAGCACTGGTGAGGGAGTTTTATGGTCTGGTGAAGGAGCGGCTTGCATTAATAAAAGAAAAGGGGAGCACAATTAAAATTACTGTGGAAATTGGTTTGTATATAATGCACATTATGGGGCAAATTTATTAAGGGTCGAGTTGAGTTGTCCACATAAATTCAAGTTTTCGAACTTGTTTTTTGGTCAAAACACGATTTTTCTGAATATTTTTTTTTTCTTTTTCAAGATTTATTATACCACAACCCTGGAAATAGCTTGAATCCAAAAATACACCAGCTAAAACCTGTCGAGCTCAGAGGTCCTTTGAACCATTTAAAGATGTTAGTAGCATTCATGATGTTCGAGTTTTTTTTCGGTGGGTTTCGCTTGGAAACTATCAATTTGAGTTTTCGGGATAACCCCGAACTCTCTGAATCAAGTTTTTTCCATTCAAGTTTTTTCTTAAATTAGAAATCATTCAAGTTGTGAGTTCATTCGAGGTTTTAAAAAGCTCCCATAACTCTAAAATTGGACCTTTGATAAATAACCCCCTATATGTTGAATGACAGTTCTGAATCTGCTTAATGGCTTACCTGTGTGATCTTTTCTACTCAAATCATCATTCTGATTTCGAGACTGAACAGGATCTGTTTCTTTGGCCTCTTCTGTTTGGCTTCCATCAGAGTCTGAGAGATCTGCTCCATCCACTGAAGGTCGAAAATCCAGCTCTTGCTCCTCAGGAATGGGTTCTTTCTGCACCTTCTGCACATAACATGAGAAACTGTGTTTAGAAGAGATCTAAGCAGCAATACATTGCGAAAAGTATAACAGGGTCTGTGAGTTGCATCCCATTTATTGTACTATACATTTTATTTTCAGTAGTTTTTCTAAAAATCTTACATGAACCATAGTAGGAAACTATTTGCACGAGGAGATATTTTGGCACAAACAAGGGCTTCCATGCAAAAATGATTATGGCAAAATGACAATGCTTTGCTATACGGAACAAGAACTTCAGAATGTTTTCTCTTCAACATGGGGATAACACTTGCTTTACTCAACAAGAAACCCCACGAAAATCAGAATTTATAATGTCCTTCTGACCAATTCAAACAACTTCATAAGCATTGGCAGTAAAGACTAAAGGACGGTAAGAAGAGATGATGGAAACACCATGGATGAAACTGGTATTCTCAGTCATACAAGTGATAAGAGAAAGGAGCATTTCAACAAACTTCCAGCTTTCCAGTTCATACGAAGTATTCAACACAGCTAAATGGATAAGCGATGATTAAAGAGCAATGAAGCCACACCTTGGAAGGTTTGGAAGAGAGGAATGCCCCTGAGGAGTCAAATGTGCCTGTTTCATCTTCTGCATCATCTAGACACCACTCTGGCAAACTGTCCCGTTCATCTTCTGCGCTGCCAGAACCACTTCGTGGCCTGCGGTACCCACGCTCATCCTCTCGCAAATCATAGTCGAATCGCTTTCGTCGATCTGGGATCTCTCTCCAACCAGCCCCCCGAACACCATCTATGTGGAAGGAAGACAAGTAAATATATCTATCTATCTATCTATCTATCTATCTAAATAATTGTTGATAACCCAGCTGCAGCATTGAGAAATACATAGGAGCCTATGATGTGTAAAAAAGTGAATTGAATTACCAATGATGTTGCCCAGAGCAACTAATCAGCAATTAAATTTCAACAGTTAAAAAAAACAAAAGGAAGGATCCGTCCGATTGGTTATGAGCAACATCACTGACAATGTTTCAATCAACTTTTTACTCAGCTGTTGTGTGTTGTCCATCTGTTAACATTTATGAAAGTCAAGTGCCTAGTCAAGATAACGTATATAAAATAATCAAAGTATCAGCCATCTGTACTAGTGATGTGCGGGCCGGCCCGATAGCTGTGGGACCCGTGGGTTTACCCGCGCGTCAGGCTGACCTTGAACCCCATTTGCGGGTGGCGTCTTCAGACTTCCTTTTTTATAGACACACGCCTGCTAGCCTCGCCCCTTTTGTTACGTCATATGCAGGGGTGCCAGTGTCGGACTGGGACACCAGGAGCCCACCCAAACATCTTAGACCAGGGGCCCACCAAAAGACCTTAGATCAGGGGGCCACTCAGTACTATTATAATTCCTCTCCTCACAGAACCTCTATTCTGCTAGTCTCTTTTCATGCTATAATCTATAATTCACTCTATTAAGTCTCTTTGTTCTCATAGAAATTGGTAATGGCCACGAAATATGCCAAATGTTTTGAAGGAGGAGGGCCCACTGACACCTGGACCCACCGGGAGTTTTCCTGGTATTCCTGTGGGCTAGTCCGACACTGCACGGGTCTATAAAAGGAACCCGGAAGTCGGGAGAGGGTTGGATTTTACCGGACCTGCACATCACTAATCTGTACAACACCAAGGGGTTATACCTCTATTCCACAAAGGACAGAGCTTTAATACCAACCCCATCCCTTCTTTTTCAGGTCTAATGTCTTTCTGTAGTTTTCTGGGGCACCTAGAGTGCAAGAACTGATGTGAACTAATTTGCACATTGTGGTGCAGAGCTGCTTGTGATGGAGGATGAGGAAGGTTGCAGACATAGAACTCAAAACATTAGCAAGTGCTGCACTGTGGGAGGCAAATGGGACAGTAGAACCAAAGATACAGGTGCTCCACCTATGAAAATGGAGCCCATCCGGTTATTGAAAATAAGACAGTAGAGAGACACTTTCTTCTCAACTCAGTTGAAGAAATTTATTGAGATATAGTATACTGTGCAAGCTGAAACTAGCCAGTGGTGCATCAACAGTGCTTGAACCACAATTATTAAAATAACTGGAATTTTATGTGGCTTGCTTTGGGAAAAAAATAAACATCCTGGACTTGGGCTGATGTATACATCTAAATCTGGCCATACATAGAGATCCTCGCATTTGGCGAGGTCACCAAACGAGCGGATCTCTCGGGCGATAGGCCCTGGGGCCCAACGATTGGAGCATAATATAAGCATAAGGAGAAAATGGGCGATCGGATCGCATCGACCACATCAACGAACGAATGCTGTCCTCGCTCTGATGGGATTTTTCTGGCAGATCAACATCTGGGCGACTCAGAGATCAGTTGGCCCCATACATTGGGAAATAAGCTGCCGACTTAATCGGCAGTTTGTATCTTCCCGTATATGGGGGCCTTAGTACAGGGCCCTACGATTTGGGGCAACTGCTGCTCAATCAAACAGTTTGTCTTATAACACCTTTGGAAAGACATTTAGATGACAAAAAAAAGTGCAGAGACAGCATCGTCTCCCATTCCAATTTGATCTGTTTGGACGGACTGCGTGTAAAGCAATTAGATGATTACAATTTTCCATCCATTGTGCAGGGCCAAATTGTAAATGGCTGATTGATCAGACTTATGTGACAGTCTTAAGCTGGCCACAGACGCAAAGATCCGATCGTAAGAATCAACGTACGATCGGACTTCCCCATCTCCCGACCTGCCACTAACCATTCCGATCAAATAAAGTACAAAAGAACAGACAATGTTCTGCCCCGAAATGTATGTCCGACCAAAGCTAGTGACAGTCTCCCTCTGAAAATCGTACGATTGGCAATACATGCAGAGATATTACTCGCAGCCGACAGAAATCTTTTAACCTGTCTGATCGACCGATCTCCGCCAGATGAAAAATGTCGGGACTCTCCACACACGGTCTGAAAATCTTACGAATCCTCGATTCGTATAATCAGATCTTTGCGTCTATGGCCAGCTTAAACCTTAAAGGGCAGTTGCTTTCTACAGATGATTGCTACTACACTGAGCATTTCCTAAATTGGTCTGTTTACTGGTAGGTCAGTAGACTAAAAGCATGTTAGGGATTTAGATTTGCTAAAAAGATAAACCAGAAGTCACATTGGCTGTTTTGAAGAGGTAAAGAGTAGTATTAGGGGTTTATGGATGATTTCTATCAGGTCAGGCTATTTCATGCTTTTCACTTCAGCCCCTCAGGCTGCTAATCCTATAATACTTAATTGTTCCTAATGAATAATGGCCAGTTTTGTCATGCTTTACTGCATGTTTCCCGGGGTATGAAAAAGGACTCGTATCATTTGAAAAAACAAATACACGTTTGTGCAGAGGAGGTATGTGTTTATGTCTGTGGCTTCAGTTTGCCCTGTGTGCAAAAGTGCTGTGATCGTGTGGAGGAAAGTGTGACATGTGGAATGTAGATCTTGCATGAGGTCAGCCACATGGTAGAACATAATTAACTGAGAAGAAGGACAATTTATCCTTTATACCAATATTGTTTGAAGTAACTTTGTAGGTCTAATGTTCTTTGTGAAATCTGGTTTCATAACTAAAACCTAAACTTACAACCCCATTAATAGCAATGCACAGGCCATTAGTCTGACCTTTAAAGGCAGGGGTCCCCAAACTTTTTTTCTTGTGAGCCACATTTAAATGTAAAAAGAGTTGGAGAGCAACACAAGCATGAAAACGTCCCTGGGGATGTCAAATAAGGGCTGTGATTGGCTGTTTGGTAGCCTCTATATGTACTGATAGCCTACAGGAGGCTCTGCTTGGAAGTACAACTTCTTTTATGCAACTAAAACTTGCCTTCAAGCCTGGAATTCAAAAATAATCACCTGCTTTGAGGCCACTGGGAGCAACATCCAAGGGGTTGGTGAGCAACATGTTGCTCGCGAGCTGCTGGTTGGGGACCACTGTTTAAAGGGGTCGTTATTTAGCAGCTCTCTCTTTTTATTGGGTGCATTTGAAAGCACATTGGCCATTGTTAGCGCTGAATCGTCAGATACAGGTAGAATTCTATAGTTTCTATATGTATAGGACGATTCAGGTTTACATGTGTGTATTGAAACGAACAAAGATCTTTTCCAAGAAAGATCGTAATTGTTACGTCTATGGCCACCTTAAATTAAATAGGAGTGGATAGAGGCCATCTTTGACAGGTTCCACTTTGTAAGCAGGGGGTTGGTAAAGGCTATTAATAGACAATGTATTTAGTGAAGTGGTGTAGATTTGGCCCGATAGGATTTTGTATTCTGCCCGCTCATTTTTAGCCAGATATTGGTCAGGCAGGTTGTTAAGCAGGGCCAATACACCGGGCCATAAATTGCCGTCTTGGGAGATTCCCTTGCCTCCAAAGACGCTATGATAGCTCCTCATTTTTTTCATTTCATGTTACGATTTAGGTGTCACTTTTTTTTGGTGCTTTTACAACATAAAATGATAGCAGTTTGCTGTACAAAAGGATTAATCAGTTCCTATGCATTCATTGTTACAACAAAGATTTCACAACAAAATTCTACTGTTAAAGTAGGATGACGATAATCCTTTTCTGTCTTAAATGTTTTACAGCATGTTATTAGGTTTTTCATTATAAGAAATGTAAAAACATTTTTTTTGTACTAAAGGGCAGCAGCTATTGCTCTCAAATGTATTTCGCCTTTCAGTAAACATTTTGGCTGTCCCAATCTTTTTCAGTTGGTCCTCACTGTTATTGGCGTTACATTATTTGCTCACCTACTTTGCCTCTTGAAATTCAGAATGCCATAATATGTTTATTGATTGTTTATGCTTAAATTCAGGCTCTCGGCTAATTATTTACAGTCTCATCCAGACTACTAGACGTGTGATAGCTTAAAGGGCACCAATCATGACCAAAATCATTTACTAAGTTAATACACTATGTGAAAGTTCAAGATATTTGATTTTTAAAACAGTTAGAATTGTTTGTATAATGTAAATGATCAGCTCACTATCCCTTCTGCAAGATCTCCCCTATCTCTACTGCAGTTCTAGCTGAGGCAGCCATCTTGGATTTCACTGGCTCCTCTTACCTATATCTTCCCATCCAACTGCAGCTCTGAAATCTCACACATGCTCAGTTGAAATTCCTTGATTGCTTATCAACCCTTCTAAGCTATTTTCAAATCAGCCAAACGTCTGTGTTAGCTGCTGTTCAGTAGTGCTGCCACCTGCTGGAAGTTAGTGTGTGCCCTTCATTTGCATAATGACTTTGCCAGCAGGGGACAAGATAGGGAAATCTCCTGATACTTCTAGTGGAGGAGTTTACTTAAACAAGGCATTCTGGGTAGAATACTCAAAGCAGTGTTACAATTTGAGCATGCTCCTGAAATTTGCATATTAGAGTCTCTGTTATAGTCACAGTATGGCCTCCTTCAGTGAAAGAACCCATTTGACAAAGTACGGGATTTTTTTTTTTTTTTTTTTAAACCTGCAGTTTTTTCAAAAAACTATATATGTAGTTTGATTAAACGTGTTTAGCTTGTACTGGTCAGATTGTTAATATGTGTTTGATTTTGGCTGTGATAGGTGCCCTTCAAGATAGCTGTTGAAATTCCAGAACAAAAAGTGGAATATGAAATCAGAAAAATAAAATATCAATACCAGCTACATATTGTTCACCTTTAAGTTAATTTTTAGTATGCTATAGAATGGCCAATTCTTAACAACTTTTGAATTGGTCTTCATTTTTTCTTTTTTATATATTTTTTTTAATGATTTGTCTTCTTCTGACTAAAAAACAGATGTTCTGTAGGGCTACAAATTTACTGTTGTAACTACTTTCTATTAGGCCTCTCCTATTCATATTCCAGTCCCTTATTCAAATCAATGCATGGTTACTAGGGTCATTTTGGACCCTAGCAACCAGATCGCTGAAATTGCAAACTGGGGAGCTGCCGAATAAAAAGCTAAGTAAAAAAAACCCCCACAAATAATAAAAAATGTAAACCAATTGCATATAGTCCCCGAATATCACGCTCTACATCATACTAAAAGTTAATGTAAAGGTTAACAACCCCTTTAAGGACATGGTGTATATGTAGTGGCTAAAAAATGCCACAAAATACTCTGCTATTGATACTTAAATAAATTGTGTAATTGCTCACAAATGCATACGAACACAATTTGAGTGTTTTAGCAGAGACAAATCTCAGTTTTGTTTATGGAAGGGTATTTACTGGCAATTGCAGCTACGAAAAAACACGGGCAACAAATAGCACCATGTGTCATTGCCCTTGAGAAACGCTTCCAGAAAGACAAAACAAGTGCTGAAAAACTGTTTTGTTCTTAAAACACACCTGGACTGTGTGAGCGCCACCTTTCACCATCCCTCCTGGGAGCTGAAGCCCTCCATACACCTCCACCTTCCTCCTCCTCACCATTCATTTCCTCGCGCAAACTGCGCCAGCTCCCGCTCTCTGAACGGATAAATTCTTGCTTTCTTCCCGTTGGTGCTGTTCCCCCTTCTTCAAAAGTGGGCCGAACTAAACAAAAGGGATTATTTTATTAGTGAGAGAAGATAGGCAATCTGACTTAATTTGATATATAAGGGTGCAGATACTATACTAACTTTACTTGCTAAATATATGAATTATGTTACAGGCTGTCATGTCAGAGTCTAGCATGGCCTAGAAGAGTACAGACCTTCTTGTATAACAAACTTATAAATATTATTTGAAAGTATATCATTACATAACATAGATGATGAACTCTGCAGTTTATAAGTAACTTTCACTGGTAGGAGTTTAGCACGAAAAGAAATGTAGATGTAGATTCCATGACCAAGCCACTATAATTGAGCGCTACTATGTTATCACCCAACAATTGGTGTACAACAAATACTCAAAAACTGAATTATCCAGACAAGGTCCCTTGGATTTCCATGACCAGTATAAAAGCACTCTGCCTATATGGCTTTATAATAATTGATGTTTTATACTATTAACACTATACATCTCTTCCTATGGCCACAACTGAGGGTAGGGTTGTCACCTTTTTTATTTAGTTGCTACCGGCTGGTGGTGGACAAAAGGGGCGGGCTGTGATGAGAAAGGGCCGGGTCATGACGTAAAAGGGGACAGGGCCACGTTGCAGCAATGGCCAGAAGGAGGAGAACAGTTAAGTTTCCAGCACATGGGGGGGGGGGGGGGCTTGCCAAGGGGTTTGTCAATGGCGGATAAATTTGTAATATCAGCCCCATCATTAGCAGGCGTTTTACCGGCTTGGCAGTAAAATACCAGCTGGTTGGTAAACCTAACTGAGGCCTGTGTGTTTTATAGGTATTTTCTTTTAGAGACTACGACTACTTATTTTGTTAATAAAGGCACTTTCCATTGACACAATTACTTTTGATGTCAGGGCAGGGCCGGACTGGGAATAAAAAGCAGCCCGGGCAAAAAAATCAAAGCAGCCCACATGTAAACATGTCATGGTCCTCCACTATATTGGGGTACAACTGCAAAAAAGCTGCCTTTCTCACTTAAGTGTAATTAATGTAAAATATGTTAAATATTCTGCTGCCTGAGCCTTTATGTGGTCAAAGAACCCCTCGGTAACTTCTAATATCCTTATCATTTACAATAGGGGGTACATTATCCCTTATAATACACGAGTAATACTCAGAGTTCCCTGTATATAACAGCCTGTAGCCTTGTGTCTTTATATGGTCACAGAACAACCCCTCAGTGACTTCTAATATCCTTATCATTTACAGTAGGGGGTACATTATCCCTTATAATACATGAGTGATACTCAAGAGTTCCCTGTATAACTCAGCCTGCAGCCTGTGTCTTTATATGGTCACAGAACAACCCCTCAGTGACTTCTTTTCGGGAAGTTCAATGACACTAAGGTTTGGTCACTAGTAACCCTAGGTACTTGAGCGTGTTCACCTTCTTAATTATCTTGGGAGCAGCTCCCCCTTGAACTAAATATAAAGCGGCCCCTTGGGCATTTGCCCGTACGGACAGATTGCCAGTCCGGGCCTGGTCAAAAGCATTACAGGTATGGGACCTGTTATTCAGAATGTTCGGGACCTGGGTAATGGAACTTTCCATAATCTGGATCTTCATACCTTAAATCTACTAATCATATAAACATTAAATAAACCCAAAAGGCTGGTTTTGTTTCCAATAAGGATTCATTTTATATTTGGTTGGATCAAGTACAAGCTACTGTTTTATTATTACAGAGAAAAGGAAATCATTTTTAAAAATTTGGATTATTTGGATAAAATGGAGTCTATAGGAGATGACCATGCCATAATTCGGAGCTTTCTGGATAAAGGATCCCATATCTGAAATATTTATTTGGACATAAGGCTGAAATAAAATGATTCTGTTATTATAACTATTGCTTATGACATTTTGAGAGACTCACATTATTTGTATGACATGAATCATGAGCATATACACTTAAGTGGGGTGAGGGTCATTTGTGACTTTATGCTCCTCATGCTTAGCCTCTTGCTTACTTTGCTTATAATTTAGATTGGGGTATTCTAAGTTCTAAGGCACTATACTCCTTATTTGATGTACTTTTATTTATACTGGCAAGGCATTTTTACATTAACTGTTTCTGTATTGTGGCGGTTCTGTGGCACCAGAGCAGAGAAAATATAGTGGATATATCGTTTACGTGTGGCAGGTTGGCTTACTCACTCGTTCTTTCACTATTCTGGTAATAGAAGGTTGCAGCGTGAGCCGTGTTTGGGCCGGATTGGGATCCATAAGTCTATGAGACATGGTTTCCTTTCAGTGCAGGGACGTGCTTGGGACACGCATAGATAGAAAATACGCACAACTGAGGGCCCAGCGATAGGTGCCGCCGATATCTCCAGTACTCCCTCTGCATGTGCGTGCATACACGCTTGTGAGTTTTTTCTGCAGGAGCGGGTCCGGGCCCCCCAGTGGCAAACTATTGAGCATCTCCTGTGCGTGCATGCGCGCGCATACACGCGCATCCACGCTTGCAAGTTTTTCGGTACAAGAGGGAGTGCAGGAGCGGTCTGGGCTGGTGGGGCCCAAAAGAGCCTGGGTCCACCGGCCCAATGCGACCCTGTGCGAGCGGCCCACTTGAACTAACTATGCAGCGGCCACTCGGGCATTTGCCCGTATGGACAGATTGCCAGCCCGGGCCTGTGTCAGGGTGTAATTGGAGGTTATCTGTCAGACTAGTTTTTAATCTTGTCTGATAGAAAGAAAAAAACAAAGTACAGGTATGGGAATTCAAAATGCTCAAGACGAAGGGTTTTCCGCTTGAGGGTCTTTCCATATCATGGATCACCATACCGTATAAAAGAAAAGAATTTAATTAAAGAGTAAGTCAACCTCAAAATAAAAATTTGCTTAATAAATGAAATTTCTGTAATACAGGAGTGCCCACACTTTACTAATGCGAAGTCTACTTTAAGGGGCCAATTCACCAAGCTCAAGTGAAGGATTCGAAGTAAAAAAAAAACTTCGAATTTCGAGTCGTTTTTTGTGCTCCTCGACTATCGAATTGGCGTAAATTCGCCTGAGTAGAATGATTCGAATAGATCGAGCGCAAAAACGATGCGACTATTCGCCATTCGATAGTCCAAGTACTGGATCGAGCGCAAAAACGCTGCGACTATTCGCCCATTCGATAGTCTAAGTACTGTCTCTCTTTAAAAATACTTTGACTGCCTACTTCGCCACCTAAAACCTACCGAATTGCTTTAAAAACCTATGGGAAAGTCCCATAGGCTTGTTTTCCAAGTTTTTGATCGAATGAAAATCCTTCGAGCGAATATTCGATCGAGCGCCTATTCGCCTGGCGAATATTCGCCAATTCGACTATTCGCGTGATTTAACCCCTCGAAATTCGACCCTTGATGAATTTGCCCCTAAGACTAAGTGATGTCCCATTACGATCTACATCCATAAAAGCATTGAAAACATTCTGTTCCATGGAAAATATTACTTCTATACATTGATTTATGAGAAAATGTACATTGTTATATGTAAACATCTATTTCTTTTATAAGCTTAACATAAAAAATATCTGAATGAAAAGCATGAAACAGGAGGGTGATTTAGTCAAGCTGTTTGTCGTCAAGTATCTTGAGATCTACTGATCACCAGCCAAAGGTCTACTGGTAGATGCCGATCTACCATTTGGGCACCCCTGCTGTAATACATTAACTTTTCCAGTGCTTTTAAAGTTATTTCTAAAAACAGTTGCTATTGAAAGCAGCATTTGCTTAACTTTTTAAACAATGTTGCAAGTCAAAGACAGGCCATCAGCTCCCTTCTCTTACATTGTATCCACAGTCTGAGCCACGGGGCAGAGAATAGAAAGGGACAGAGTCTGCTTTCAGTAGCAATACATATACAAATAACTTAAAAACAATAAAAATTTGTAATGAAAGTATATTGCAAAGTTGCTTAGAATTATGTTTTTTCATTTTTTTTGGGTTGACATTCCCCTTAAACCCAATAGGATTGTTTTGCCTCCAGAAAGGATTAAAGGGGTGGTTAACCTTCAAATTAATTTATTTAATGGTAATTCTAAGCAATTTTTCAATTTGGTCTGTTATTTATTTTTTATAGTTTTAGAATTGTTTGCCACCTTTTTCTAACTCTTTACTGCTTTCAAATGGGGGTCACTGACCCCATGTAAAAAACAAACACTCTCTAAGGACACACATTTATTGTTATTGCTATTTATTTATTTTTTACTCATCTTGCTATTTACATTGTCTCCTATTCATATTCCAGTCTTTTATTCAAATTAGTACATGGTTGCTAGGGTAATATGGACCCTAGCAAACAGAAATTGCAAACTGGAGAGCTTCTGAATAAAAAGCTAAATAACTGAAAAACCCCAAATGAAAACCAATTGCAATTTGTCTCAGAATATCAGTGTCTACATCATATTAACAGTTAATTTAAAGGTGGACAACCACTTTAAGTGCATCTTAGTTAGGAGTACAAGGTTGGTATGGCTCAAACACTGCCAGCAACCAGTTAGAGCAGGAGTAAATCTCTGGAGTCTTTAACTAGTCAGCACCAAACAGGAAAGAAGCTTTATAACAAAACAGAGCAGGAGCTGAAATAATATATTATCCAAAATGTTCGTGAATAGTTTTTCTTTGCATTTCTCTAGCTACTGAGAAGCCCTCTCCTACATCCCTCATCTGAAGCTTCAGATAAGGAGCATATCACTAAACAGAGGGATGTTCAGACTGTTGATTTGTTTTGATTGTGATCATCTAAAGGGGACGTAGAAACAGGCTTTACTTTCAGATTTTGGGCAAGAAAGTTGAAACAAGAAATATTACAAAATTAAAAATATTGTTCAGTGCAAGTCGTATTCACTGAATTAATGTTGCAAAAGGGTATATACAGACCATTTAAAGGAATTGTTCAGTATAAAAATAAAAACTGGGTAAATAGATTGTGCAAAATAAAAAAAATGTTTAATATATTTAGTTAGCCAAAAAATGTAATGTATAAAGGCTGGAGAGACTGGATGTGTAACAAATAGCCAGAACACTACTTCCTGCTTTACCGTTTCCTTGGTTTCTACTGATTGGTTACCAGGCAATAACCGATAAGAGAGACTTGAGGGGGGGTGCACACAGGTCATAACAGTTTGCTTTTGAATCTGAGCTGCATGTGGTCCCCCTTAAAGTCGGAGTTATAGAGCTGAAAAGCAGGAAGAAGTGTTATGGCTATTATGTTAGACATCCAGTCACTCCAGCCTTTATATATTGCATTTGTACTTTATTAGAAACATTTTTTTTATTTTGCACAGCCTATGTACCCAGTTTTTATTTTTACACTGAACTAATGTTGTTTAAAGGACATATTTAATGGCGTGCTGTAGAATGCAGCACCATAAAAACAAACATACAGTAGCATTCCCCAGTCAGAAGTGAGTTTTCTAATGACCCACTCAGGATAACTCCTTTTTTCCTAGTGTAACATTTCGCACTGTTTACAGATACCACACAGCTCATTTCCGTGTGATCTGCCTGGGGCACATCAGTCAGATACGGTGCAGTCAAGAGACACACATGAAAGGGCAAATTGTGCTGATCCAGTCAACTTAAATTGATCATTTTGTGCCGATCCAGTGAAATTATATGTATCTAATATAAGTAATTAAAAAAAACAAACCAAAAAAACCAACTGGACTTGCTGGGAAAATATTGGAGACGTTTCACCACTCATTCGAGCAGTTTCTTCAGTTCAACTTGAAGTTGAACTGAAGAAGCTGCTCGGATGAGTGGTGAAACGTCTTCAATAATTACCCAGCAACTCCAGTTTTTTTTAATTACTTAGACATACCATGACCTCGAATGAAAATCTTCATAATCAACTTACAGTATATATATATATCACTTTGTGCCATCCTGCTTTATCTGCACATGTAAAATGTTCTATATTGTCATTGTTAGACTGTAAGGTGGGTTGAACTGCTTCAGCCAATCTACCCACACATAACTAGAATTACTTATGTTTCAATGAACACAGATTTCCATCCCTTACCATCTGTTGGTGGTTCTTGCTCAAGTACAGCAGATGACTCGGGGCAAAGGTGACATAGAAATCAAACCCAGGAAACCCAATGCGTATGATACTGCACCATGACTTCTATTAAAGGGACAGTATACACCTAATATCACCTTTGCTTAAAAAATAAAAGGAACAGTAACAAATTGTGTGTGTAAAAAGTTAATTCCACCCCCAAAAATAACACATCTATCTTGGACAAAGTTAATTGTTTCTATTAATTTATACATAAATACCTAGATAAAATCCTACTTCCGTTTGTGTGCTGCCTTTCAAAGGCGATAGGGCGACACGCATTTTAAGCTCTACTGTGTGCGCCAATCTCCTACTAGCCTAACTTACTAGCCAGTAGTTAGTTGCTTCTGTTTCACAAAGTGTTTTCAGCCCCTCTGTATCTTTCATCAGTGTGATTTACGTGTGTAGCAGCTGGGAGTAGTAAGGCAGAGCACAGGGCGCCTAAATCTTTCGGAAGACTGAAAACTCAGACAGCAAGAGCATTCACTGACTATCACTTGTTGAAATCAAGCTAAATATAATGCTGCCACACACCCTCTCCCTGAACATAAATGCAGTTATACAAACTGATGGAGAACAAGACAAGGAAATCCTTTGTGAAGCTGAAGCCACTAACTTCCAGTTTTAAAGAAAGAGAATGTATGTCGACCTATCGCCTTATCAATGCAGCATACAATCTGAAGAGGGATTTTATCTAGGTATTTATGTATGAAACAAAAAAATAATTAACTTTACATTAGTGATATCATCATCATGATCAATTTATATAGCGCTGTCAAGATACGCAGTGCTTTACTGCAGTTATAGCAAACAGGGAATAAATGGTGGATAACAAACAAGGATTACAGAGTACAATAGGGTTAGAAGGACCTAGAGATTAGAGTTTACAAACTAAAAGGTTAGGGTACAATTGAGACATTAGGATTATATAAACACTGTCATTGCGACCATAACCACCCCCTCCCAATCCACACCTGGCCCGGCCCACTATTGCCACACTATTTATAGACCTGCCCCGCAGTGATGTCACAAAACGGGCGGGGTCGGCCTCGAGTCTAAGTTTAGTCACGGGAAGTGCTCGGTGCTCGAAGATTTGGTGTAGGAGTCGGCCCGAACCCACCTGACCCGCGCCTCTCGGGCCGGCCTACACATCACTACTTTACATAGTTAAATCGGATTGGAAAAAGACAAAGTCCATCAAGATTAACCCCTCCAAATGAAAACCCAGCATCCCCCACATACCTTCACTTAATTATATATACCCGTATTTACAACTAGTATTAGAACTAGTTTAGAGTTTAGTATTACAATAGCCTTTGATATTCTGTCTGTCCAAGAAATCACTCAACCACTCTTAAAGGAACAGTTCAGTGTGAAAATAAAAACTGTGTAAATAGATAGGCTGTGCAAAATAAAAAATGTTTCTTAGATAGTTAGCCAAAAATGTAATATATAAAGGCTGGAGTGAAAAGATGTCTAATAAAACAGCCAGAATCCAACTTCCTTTTCAGCTCTATAACTCTGAGCTAGTCAGCGACTTGAAGGGGGGCCACATGGTACATTTCTGTTCAGTGAGTTTGTAATTGATCCTCAGCATTCAGCTCAGATTCAAAAGCAACAGATATGACCCATGTGGCCCCCCCTTAAGTCTCTGATTGGTTACTGCCTGGTAGCCAGGGTAACCTGTCAGTGTAAATCAAGAGAGCTGAAAAGCAGGAAGTAGTAATGTGACTGACATGTTATATATCAAATCACTCCAGCCTTTATACATTAAATTTTTGGATAACTAACTATATTAGAAACATTTTTTATGTTGCACAACCTATTTACCTAGTTTTTATTTTTACACTGAACAATTCCTTTAAAAGCATTAACAGAAATCACCCAGCACTGCATTCCACAACCTCACTGTCCTCTGTGAAGAACCACCTGCACTGCTTCAAATGAAAGTTCTTGTCTTCTAGTATAAAGGGGGGCCCTCTGGTGCGTTGATCCTCTTTATGGGTAAAAGGGTCCCCTGCTATTCGTCTATAATGTCATCCAAGATACTTGTAAAGTATAATCATGTTCCCACGCAAGCATCTTTTCCCAGAGAAAACAACCCCAACCTTGACAGTATACCCTCATAACTTAAGTAAACTTTATCCAAGATAGATGTTATTTTTTAATAAAAAACAATGTAGTGTTGCTGTTCCTTTAAATAGGGTGCGTGTTAAAACTACATACTGTAAATTTTAATTTAAAAAAAAAAATCCAATTTGAAAGTTGGGCTATGTTCAATGAAGTCACCTCCCCCTTCCTTTATAAACAGCCTGCGTTTTTCTGCAGTGTGAGAATCAGCTCCCTGTGTGCAACCTCTGCCTTGGCCCACACATTCTGGCATCAAGATGCCCGTCTTAGCGCAAAAATGAGCTCCATGTTCCTGCACCCGGGCCAAATCAGTGGTTCCAGGTGCAGGCAAAGAAGAAAGTGTATGGGCCAATTCTTGGCATGCATTTATCCACAACCTAAGAATCAGCCCAATGTTCCTTTGGCCTTAAAGGATTTAAGTTTTATCAGTTCCTTTGAAGTTCATAGGGACCAGAAGTGGGAGAAGTACTAAAGTTAGACTGGCTTCATATAGTTGTTTAGGGCCAAAAATAACAAAACCATAGATATTTCCCCATTAAGTATGTTCAGTACACTTAAAATTTACACTGCATAGGGTGGTGTCTTTATAGATGATATTAAAAAAATTTCAAAATGCACATTTGAAAGAACAGGTAAAAATATCTCCCACAGAGCGTTATGGCGTCAGTTGTTTATACAACAGTGCATGAGTCTCTCTGTAGGCACTGGGGATTAGTCTTTTTTTTATTTTATTTAGGTAATATGGAACCACCAATGAAACAAGAGCTTGCGTAGCTTCTCCACTACTGTTCGGATTGGGCATGCACTGACGTGCCAGTCGCAGCAGGAGGACTAAACTCTGGGCAGGACGACATAACAGAAGCCCTGAGGGTGGTAGGATTTGGGTCATTACTTTAATATCCAGCACCACAGGCCTGAAGACGGCTTTGCTCCTCCAGAACAATGCGGCTCTGTTCTTTCCAATCCGCTTAAAGGAAGAGAGGCGAGCAAAGTCCAGTGGAAAACAATCAGACACCCCTTCTGAAATGTACACAAGCAATATGATTGGTCTTCTTCCCATCCCCCAGCTCATGCATAAAATACATTGACTGGCAGCCAGCCACAGGACCATGAGCTGGAGAGCTGTCCTGCCACTTTTACAAAGAAAAATAAATAAATAAAGAACAGAGCTATTGAGTGGTACAACAAGAGAAAACCTCCAACACACACACATTCTTTCACTTAGTCCTATTGAAGAATTCAGCAGTACAGATATTGAAGCTGCTAGTGCACTTTTTTTTCTTAATTGTAAAAGAAAATTCTCCTTCGTCTTAAGCCTCTCTATAGAGCACCAGTTCACAGACCTTTGGCCTTAAAGGGGTGGTTCACCTTTCAGTTAACTTTTAGTATGTTATAGAATGGCCAATTCTACGCAACTTTTCAATTGGTCTTCATTATTTATCTTTTATAATTTAAATATTTGCCTTTTTCATTGGACTCTTTCCCGCTTTCAAATGGGGGTCACTGACCCCCATCTAAAAACAAAAGCTCTGTAAGGCTACACATTTATTGTTATTGCTACTTTTTATTAATCATCTTTCTATCCACGCTCTCTCCTATTCATATTCCAGTCTCTTATTCAAATTAGTGCTAAGATAATTTGGACCCTAGCAATTAGCACTATTTTTGGATTCGGCCGAACCCCCGTATTTTTCGTTAAAGATTCAGCCGAATACCGAACCCTAATTCGAATATGCAAATTAGGATTCCGATTCAGTTCAGCTGGCCAGAAGGACTCGCCCGAATCCTGCTAAAAAAAGGCCAGATCCTTTGCAGAATCCCAAACTGAATCCTGGATTCAGCGCATCGCTACTAGCAACCAGATTGCTTAAATAGCAATTTGTAGAGTTGTTGAATAAAAAGCAAAATAACAAAAAAAAAACAAAAATTGCAAATTGTCTCAGAATATGAACAACCCTTTAAGCAACTCAGTTCCTCTAGATTCTATCCTTAGAATCAAACAGTCCTGTTTTATTAACTGGGCTGCAGCATTCTTGGCTGGACAATCATTTAACTGCAGTGACATTCTAAGGAGTCCTAGAGATTTAAAACTAATAATGTACTCATTCAAACTTAAAGCAGTTAAACTTGGTAAGCGTTTTCTCCTCCTTTTATCAAGATATAGCCTTGCAAATCACTGTTCTGCTAACCCCCTTTCCAGCTCACTAGTAATGAGATTGTTAATGGAAAATGAAGTACACCTACCGAGCACAGCTGATAACTAGAGGGAAGGGCAACCCTGCAGGTTCCGCCCATTACTGACATACCCCTATTACAGGCATGCCCAATCAACTGGAGTGCTGAAGAAGCCCTGCCCACGGATTTATAAACACAGGAATGTGAGTTATGACTCCAGACCCAGCAAGAGCTCCCCCCACAGACAGAGAAAGAAGTGTACCGCCAAGTAGTAGATCTGGACCAAATCAAGGTGAAGAATCATGGACCAGATAAGATGAAAAATTCAGCAGACATAGTTTAGTGCCAAAACATACGCTACTGGAGAAAAGGAGACTGTATATATAAGGCAACACTGGAAACCAAGGGTAGTGCATGCAACTTTTAAAAAATTTCTTAGGAGCGCCTAAGTGACACAGAGGACGACTGATTTCAAGTAAATAACTTGGAGCGAAAAGATCTATAAAGCCTCCAATACCAACCCCATCATCATAAAGACTTGTCTAGGTAAGTGCCCGAATGGAATACAGTGCTTCATTATACGAATGTTAAAAAACGGTGATTGAAAATTAAACCTCCAAAATGACCTGTGACACCAGCACGGGGGCTCACATCCTCCTCCTCCTTTACAGCACAATGCTGTCTTGATGGGTGACAAAGAAAAACCATGTGATCCTTTAATTTGAGTGAATTGAGTGTGCAAGCAGAGGTTGGTAATGAAGAACTCCGGCAATCCAAGGCAAGACCTCTTGGTTACTAGTTCACACGGTGAATTGCTATTCAAAATTAACCGATTTTACTTTTCTAATAGCAAAAAAAAAAAAATCTTTCTATCGTTCTATTCAGAAGAACTTTGGCAGCCTTACCAAAGCACACAATGCTGCTTTACCCTGGGCAATTGTTTATCTACTGATTATCATGGGGATGTCATGTGAATAGGAATTAAATTTATTAGACTCTGACATGAATATATCCTTACATCCCTATTATAAGGAGTTTGATCTGTTTAAAGGAGAAGGAAAGGCTTGCAGCACAAATGTTAGGCACCCCCAAGTGTTGTATCGACTTACCTGAAACCCCGGCCCGGGGTTATACCAGTGAGCGCCATGGAGCGATCTTCTTCCGTCTTCCTCCTCCTTTGCGTGGTTGCGTATGCGCAGTAGAGCGAAAAGCCAAACTTTAACGTAAAAATCGGCTATTTCATTCTACTGGGCAAGCGATTTCCCCGGGATCGCTCCGTGGTGATCACTGGTATAACCCCGTGTAGTTTTCTGCCGATATGAGCACCGGCCCGGGGTTTCAGGTACGTCGATACAATCACTTGGGGGTGCTTAACATTTGAGACCCCCAAGTGCTGGCAGTCTTTCCTTCTCCTTTAAGGAGTTACCTACCAAGGATATGAAAACTGTTAATATTAAATATTTAACTACTGTATAAGTTAATGGGAACATGGGTTGATATTTTAAGCAATACAAGTTTTATAAAGCATTGAATATACAAGTGATACATAAGCAGCCACATGGGAGAGAAGGGTTGAAGTAGAATTAAGAGAAGGATTTTTGGACAGGCTTGGAATTAAAATCTTTTACTTTTCAAACTGAGGCAATAAATGTATGGAGCCTGCAACCCAGGCACAGCTGTAAAGCATTACATAGCATTAAATAAATTGATACAGCTTGCAAGAATAAAGAATAGGAGTCCGGGGTTTCGCTCTGGAAACTGAACAGCTAGTTTGTTAGCACAGTGTGACAGAAGAGCATGTTTGTTTTAACTGGTCATACTGTGACAAGAATGCAGTTATAGGAGGCTTAGTTGAAAAGCTGTGTAACTTCGGAGCACTCCCCCCCCAAAAAAAATCTTGCTTGCAGGGCCAGGTGAATCCTACCTGCCCTTATACACATCCTACACCGGTGAGAAGTAGTAGTCTGGATATTTCTCCCGCAGCAGGATATGTCACATGAGCATCACGATGTGTGCGTCTGAAAGCGGCTTACCCCCGAGTGAGAAATAACAAACACTTATTCTACCCCCTCCCTTAGTCTGGCAAGAGCTCAGAACACCAGGGTTAGGCAGGCACAGGCCACTGCTTGTCTTAAGGGAATAAAGCCAGAGAAAGCTCAGGTGCCTAAGTTAGGGGGAGGGGCAGTCTAAAATTCAGTGTCAAAAAATCTAAATTATTGGCAAAACAGCAGCAAAAGTATGAAACGTAGAAGGCTCCAGTAGCACATGGTTCAGGTGCAGTGACATTCATCTCTGTTTATAGGTTATAACAGTACAAAGAGTTACTGTCCACTTATCCCGCGGATGCTTGCTGGAAGATCAGGCTGACAACACACGTGTGGCACGTCAAGGGTCTTACGATCAGAAAAGTAAGTACAAAGCAGTGTGATGCTGGAATGCTATGCACACTCAGAACTCACTACTCCTCTTTCTGAAGCTCTTGGATTCTTCCTTTTCTTTGCTCTTTCAACAAATAGGCTAGAAATATGAGCTTAGGGATCAACTAACAATATATAGTATAGAGCTATAAAAGTCATGATTTAAGGCTAACTAGTAATTAATTTAGATTCACATTGCATGGCACCTCGGAAACCAAAGGACTCTGCATCAGCATTGTTAGTAAAGTAGCATCAGCTTCTGTAACGGAGGTTACCTCCCTTTCTGCTAATGTTTTGTGACAACCCCTAAGGTTGGGTTCTCGCCCACAGCACACTGAGCATGTGCAGTGCCAGTGGCACACAAAAGATGGCCTAACAAGAATAAAGATGTTTAGCTGCTGTAGACACTTGTGAAAGCATGGATCACTGCTGTAACAAATTTTAGTTCAATACATTTAGTGTATAAAAAATAGCATTTGTAGCAACGTTAGTGATTTAAAGCAACACCATTAAATGTAGTGTATGGACTCCTTGACCACCCAAAAAAAGAGAGAAAAAGTTTAGGCTTACCATGGCCAAATAGGAGTTCTTTTTATGTGAGCCAGATTTCATTATGCTGATTTAATTATACTTATATAAGCGTGTGCGACTTAAAGGAACAGTAACACCAAAAAATGAAATGAAAATATCATGTACTGCTGCCCTGGTAAAATGGGTGTGTTTGCTTCAGAAACACTACTATAGTTCATATAAACAAGCTGCTGTGTAGCAATGGTGGAAATTGTAAAAAGTCTATATGTCACAGGTTAAATAGTGGATAAAAGACTGACAGTCAGGCTGCCGTGTAACCCGAGGCCTTTTCTACTTTGAATGGCTGCCCCCATTGCTACACAGCAGATGATTTAAATAAACAATAGTAGGGTTTTTGAAACAAACAGTTTAACCAATGCAGGGCAACCTGCATTATACTGTATTTGTATTACTTTAAAACTTAGTTAAAGGAACAGTAACATGAAAAAATATCACCTACATAAAGCAAACCTGAGTTTGGCATCTGATGACGGAGTGTACTTTCCTTGTATTCCATTGTGCTTTTTGTATAGCATTGCCTGATCTGGCATACTTTTCTTTTTTAGTGGTACTGCAGATCAGAACAGATCGGGATGAAGATTCAAACAACAGGTCACCAAAATGCACCCTACTTAGCCCATGCTCTCACCGACTGGTGACAAAGGACGGACACAGCCTGGTTAAAGCTGTGAGTATGCAAGGGCAGGGTCTGATGCATCTCCGTGATATCTGGGGGTTGTTACTGGACATGCGCTGGCGCTGGATGATGCTGGCCTTCTCTGCATCTTTCCTAGCACACTGGCTCCTGTTTGCCATTTTCTGGTATCTGCTGGCTGAGATGAATGGGGATCTGGCAGTGGATCATGACGCACCTCCAGAGAACCACACCATTTGTGTCAAGTACATAACAAGCTTCACTGCTGCCTTTTCATTCTCATTGGAGACACAACTCACCATTGGATATGGCACTATGTTTCCAAGTGGTGACTGCCCAAGTGCCATTGCTCTGCTAGCTGTACAGATGCTTCTTGGGCTCATGTTGGAGGCCTTCATTACAGGTAAGAAACCCTTACATTAATGACTATATCAAAAATCATGTGTGCACAGAAGAATGGTTAAAGTAACAGTTCAGTGTATAAATAAAAACTGGGTAAATAGATAGGCTGTGCAAATAAAAAAATGTTTCTAATATATTTAGTTAGCCAAAAATGTAATGTATAAAGGCTGGAGTGACTGGATGTCTAACGTAACAGAACACTACTTGCTGCTGTGCAGATCTCTAACTCTGAGTTAGTCAGTGACTTGAAGGGGGGCCACATGGGGCATAACTGTTCAGTGAGTTTGCTTTTGATCCTTAGCATGCAGCTCAGATTCAAAAGCAAACAGTTATGACCCATGTGCCCCCCCCCCCATCAAGTCACCGATTGGTTACTGCCTGGAAACCAAGAGAGCTGCAAAGCAGGAAGTAGTGTTTTGGCTATTATGTTAGACATCCAGTCACTCCAGCCTTTATACATTACATTTTTTGCTAACTAACTATATTTGAAACATTTTTTATTTAGCACAGCCTATTTACCCAGTTTTTTGTTTTTATACTGAACAATTACTTTAAAACTGGGAACATGACCCAATCCCTTGCAACAGGTTTCACTTTACAGTCATCACAAACACAGAAGACAGAATGCAGGACAACTTATCAATCAGTTCTTCAGCCTTAAATTGGTGGTTCAGCTTTATTAATTTAGAAATAAAAATAGATACAGTCGTTGAAATCATATTTGCAAATTGTTTTTTGTTTTTTTAAAAAAAAAAAAAAACATGGATCGTCTTCAAAACAGATACCTGTAAAGGTACAGCTGTATAGATACTTGGTCTCTTCTTTCTGCCCAAGACATCAGGATTGCAGAAACCTTGGCTGTATAAGGTCCTGTCCCCATCAGAATGGCGTTATAAGCAGTAGAGTAAGAAGTGGAGGAAGTGCAGCCATAGATCGTTACTGCACATGCTGCAATGGTTTACATATCCGAGATGTGACTGGCTGACATGATTCAGCCAATCGGATCAATGAAGGGCCAGGCACAGTAGTGATCAAAGCCTGCCCCTCCCTGCACAGTGAGTTCTATGGCTGGCACAGTGAAGAGAATTTATGCAACACTACCATTGCAGGTAGCCATTTTAAAAACAATCCATTTTTTTAATAAAAGCAAATCGCAAATACGATTTAAAAGACTGTATCCATTTCCAAACTGTAATAAAGGTGAACCACCCCTTTAACTCAGAGGTCTTCAGACTTTTTAGATTCAGCCCCGCTTTGCAGAGCAACATATGGCACACTATAGCTCAAAATGAAGTTGAAGGTATGTAAACACATTGACCTAACAGTCACACATACATACAGCTGCTTTATGGATATTCAAGGTAGTAAATAAGCATAGTATCCCACTTTTTTACGGAGCACCACATCCGCTGCCATCTGCACACAACTACAGTCCAAATGCAGTGCGCATATAACAAGTGTGGCAAAAAGGAATGGCAAAAAATTGGATCCACCCAATCTGTCAATCTGTGTGGCCAATTTGTACAACTTGTAATCAAACAAGTGAATCTTTCAGTTTATAGCCGTCTTGGATTGTGTGATTTCAATTCTATTAACTATTTTGCTTATAAGCACAGGAAAACAAAGGCACAGGTCTTCCTCTTTACGCGTTTCTCACCTCAAATTTTGTATTGTATAGGTGTTTTTGTGGCAAAGATTGCAAGACCAAAAAACCGCTCCCCCTCAATCAGATTCTCAAGGCTGGCTGTGGTGGGCAACCCTGAAGGAAAACCTTGTCTAATGTTTCAAGTGGCCAACACACGCCCAAGCCCTTTAACAATGGTGAAGGTCAGTGGGATCCTATACCAGGAGAGAGGGGATGGGCAAATTCAACAGACCAATGTGGAGTTTTTGCTGGACAGTCAAGTTAGTGGAGCAGAGTGTCCGTTCTTCTCATTTCCCCTTACTTACTCCCACAGTTTATGTTCTGGAAGTCCACTGGCAGTCCTGTTACAGAGAGAATCGTTACCTTCTGCTGGTCACTTGGAACTTGTGGTCTGTCTGTCAGCTACTCAGGAAAGCTCAGGAGAAATCTGCCAGTGCCGTACTTCCTATCTGCCCAGTGAGATTCTCCAAGGTCACAGGTTTGCCCCATGCCTAACACGTCGGCTTGAAGGAGGATACCGTATATGTATGGAATCATTTGGTCGACCCCTACCAGAGCTTCCACAACCTTCACACAGACCACCGTACAGAACTGATCTGGAGGTCTGTGCCAATGGGCAGAGAGGGGACACCTTCCAAATCTGTGAGACTGGTCTGGGGGAGTAACTGCTCGCAACCACATCAAGGTCCTTACCCTTCCAGCCATCCTAAACCTAACCGCCATGCTGAGCCTTTATCAAAGGATTAGGCGTGGTGTTCATAAGGTTCCTAAGATTGTTCTGTGATAGCTTAACTACTGTATACCATGGACTGTTTCCCCTTTGGACAAAGAAGGGGCCCAACAGAGCTAACTATAATGACTCAGTGGTGAGCAAGCACTCCGGAGAAGTCAGAGTAGGTGCATGAGGCAAAAGGTGTGTGCACATTCATGAACACTCACAAAATGTGCTCTAAAAGTACAAATGATACAACAGACACTAGAAGGAAATTAAGCCTTATCACTGCACTAAAAGGTTTGATTTAATTTTTCTTCAGATATTTCTCTGACAGGGCGGAGTTCATTTGCATTTTGCAAACAAATGTGTGCAAAACGGTTAACACTTGCTTTGTACATCAAAGTGTAAAACTTTACATTTATGTTAATATAAATGCACACATACATCATCACTGACACTCTTACTTGATAAACATACAAGACTCGTAAAGCAATTCAGTTATCACAGAGACAAAAGAATAAGTGACGCATGTAAGCCAGTGGCAAGGATGAATTGCAAGCATACTGTGCTTTAATGAACCTGACTAAACTCTTAGAATTCCTGTACTAACATTTGGCGACCCTAGCTAACAGAATACTCCGACAAAAATCCTAAACCAAACAGAAGCTGTCCAGAAGAGGAGCGAGCAAAGGGACTGCACAGAGACTGGCAGAGTGATATCCCCACTATCTGCTTATGACATTTATCCTGAATAAAACATGTGCTTCTAGTAACAGTCCTGCCGCTGTTAAATGTGTCCGAGGTGAACAATTCATAGGTCTGTATCTGGGTGGGTTGTTTCTTAGACAAGAAACCTAATATATACACACAACCATGTTGATACACATGTATAATATTCTCTAAGCTTTTCATTATGCCCAGATGTAAGGTAATCTTAATAATTTTAAATGAACATGTTTTTAGAAGCACTGTCACTAAAGTAGTATCCAGCGGATCTCCACCTGCTCTATAACACCTGCATTCACTGGTAGACATTAGCCTGCAGTATTGAGTGCCGCAAAGCTCAAAAGCTGATTTTCAATGATCTGGAAAGGCTCATGCTTTAGCATGGATTTAAAAAAACAAACCTAGTTTTTATTTATAAGAAGCCTAAGGGTGACGGCACACAGAACTACTAGTAGCAGCTACAAAATCAACAATAGTGATAATTGGCTTTGCTAAGACACTACGTGTGTTTTAATGGAGGGAATTCTTAGCATTGTCTATAGCAGGGTATTTTTTACTAGTAAAGGTGGCCATAGATGCAAAGATCTGCTCGTTTGGCAACATCGCCAAACGAGCGGATCTTTCCCCGATATGCCATTAACAGGCATGGCTATATCGGATGTAATCTGATTGTTCGGCCGTATGGCCGAATGATCCGATTACGATGTGCCGTGGGCTCCGGCGGGATCGGTCGGGTCAAAATCAAACCTGACTGATCGACCAAACGACCGATCTCCGCCGGACGAAAGATGTCGGCACATGCCACACACGATCCGAAAAACGTACGAATCCTTGATTCGTACGATAGGATCTGTGTGTCTATGGCCACCTTAACAGCTACTTTTAATGGACAAAAAAAAAAAAAAATACCCTGCCACAGACAATAAGGAGAATTGGCTCAGTTAAAAGACACGTAAAGCCAATCACTATATCACTATTGTTTATTTTGTAGCTGTGACAAGTAGCTGTTTCTAGTAGCTGTGTGTCTTCACACTAATGCTCAAGATTAGGACACCTGACATAAAGTACAAAAGCATTCTTACCTGGTTCTTTACGTGTGGGTTTCTCAAACCGACGGTCTCCTCTGAGAGAAAAACAGAATTAATGATAAAGGTGAGTAACTTGTTGCATCTCAAGTCTCCATCAGTGGGGTTTTTGCAATGTCTCAGAGTAATCCAAATAACAGTATGGGCCCTTCCAGCAGCAATATCAGGGCTGGATACTGTCATGAATCACCTTGTCATTCAAGTTGACAGGAGCAAATTGTAATGTTCTATAAACTGTGGAAAATTGACATCTTTCCATGTTCTCTAAAACCTATGTTTAGGTGTATGTTGGTTTAAGAGGTTGCCAATCTTTACAAACAACTTTTTGCAACAAAATAGCATTTAAAATGATCAAAAGGTACAGGTATGGGATCAGTTATATGGAAACCCATTATTCAGAAAGCTCAGAATTATAGGAATGTTCTCTTATAGTTATCAAAGTATGAAGATCCAAATTATGGAAAGATCAGTTATCCAAAAAAAACCCAGGTCCAGAGCATCCTTTACTTAAACCTTAAAACAGGTAGTAAAGAAGTGGTGATATGTAGAAGAATGCAGGATAAAAATAAGTTATGGACATTCCTGTTTTCACGTGTCTGTAAATTAGTCATCTAGAATAAAAATTACAACACACAGGTGACACAAATGTTGCATCTTTCATTTAACTGGTAATGAGGAAAATGGACAGGCAAGCAGAATGAGTATAATTCATTGCACAAGAGAATGTAAATATAGGTTTACCGAAGGAGGATTATTAGATGTTGGACATGGTAAATTCAAAGCTAGTCATGGCTGTGATTATATAGTTATTTATACCCAAGAGGTAAGAGACAGAGGTAGAGGCATATCTTCAATTTTGATCTG